>NW_027285418.1:0-52727 GCF_040894005.1 Engystomops pustulosus | reverse complement strand
CTGCCGGGCGCTGATCACCCAGTCCTCCTTCACCAGGGACCCTCCGCAGAAGTGATCGCCCTCCCTGCGGAGCACAAGAGACGCTCAGCAGCTCCTCCAGGGTTAGAGCTGCGCCCGGGGCCCGGGGTTTACCTGTTACGTAAGCTGACGGTCCAGGGCGAGTTTCCTGGGATCCCGCCCACCATGCGCCCCTTCACCGCGCTCCGGTCCTGCCTTTTACCGCACGAATCAAAGGCAATTTTTTCTGTAAAGATGGCGACACCATGAGAAAAGGGGTGTGGCTACAGGAGGGGTGGGGCAATGACACGGAGGCTATAAGAGGGTGTGGCTACAGGAGGGGTGGGGCAATTACATAGGGAGGCTATAAGAGGGTGTGGCTACAGGAGGGGTGGGGCAATGACATAGGGAGGCTATAAGAGGGTGTGGCTACAGGAGGGGTGGGGAAATGACATAGGGAGGCTATAAGGGTGTGGCTACAGGAGGGGTGGGAGGCTATGAGGGTGTGGCTACAGCTATGAGAGGAGGGGCTATGGCGGTTATGAGAGGGGCGGAGCTTACCGGCTTCTTTAATGCTGATTGGGTTTTCTCCATCTGAGGAATCAGAGACACAAAGTAAATAGACGCGTCCAGGTCCATGGTGCGCTGCAGTCACCCAAAGAGCTGCGGCCACGCGTCCAGGCTCCAGCCACCTACAGAGCTGCAGCCACGCGTCCGGGCTCCAGCCACCCAAAGAGCTGCGGCCACGCGTCCGGGCTCCAGTCACCCAAAGAGCTGCGGCCACGCGTCCGGACTCCAGTCACCCAAAGAGCTGCGGCCACGCGTCCAGGCTCCAGTCACCCACAGAGCTGCAGCCACGCGTCCAGGCTCCAGTCACCTACAGAGCTGCGGCCACGCGTCCGGGCTCCAGCCACCCAAAGAGCTGCGGCCACGCGTCCGGGCTCCAGTCACCCAAAGAGCTGCGGCCACGCGTCCAGGCTCCAGTCACCCACAGAGCTGCAGCCACGCGTCCAGGCTCCAGTCACCTACAGAGCTGCAGCCACGCGTCCGGGCTCCAGCCACCCAAAGAGCTGCGGCCACGCGTCCAGGCTCCAGTCACCCAAAGAGCTGCGGCCACGCGTCCAGGCTCCAGTCACCCACAGAGCTGCAGCCACGCGTCCAGGCTCCAGTCACCTACAGAGCTGCAGCCACGCGTCCAGGCTCCAGTCACCCAAAGAGCTGCGGCCACGCATCCAGGCTCCAGTCACCCACAGAGCTGCGGCCACGCATCCAGGCTCCAGTCACCCACAGAGCTGCAGCCACGCGTCCAGGCTCCAGTCACCTACAGAGCTGCGGCCACGCATCCAGGCTCCAGTCACCCACAGAGCTGCGGCCACGCATCCAGGCTCCAGTCACCCAAAGAGCTGCGGCCACGCGTCCAGGCTCCAGTCACCCAAAGAGCTGCGGCCACGCGTCCAGGCTCCAGTCACCCAAAGAGCTGCGGCCACGCGTCCAGGCTCCAGTCACCCACAGAGCTGCGGCCACGCATCCAGGCTCCAGTCACCCAAAGAGCTGCGGCCACGCATCCAGGCTCCAGTCACCCAAAGAGCTGCGGCCACGCATCCAGGCTCCAGTCACCTACAGAGCGGCAGCCACGCGTCCAGGCTCCAGTCACCTACAGAGCGGCAGCCACGCGTCCAGGCTCCAGTCACCCACAGAGCGGCAGCCACGCTTCAGGGCTCCAGTCACCTACAGAGCGGCAGCCACGCGTCCAGGCTCCAGTCACCTACAGAGCGGCAGCCACGCGTCCAGGCTCCAGTCACCCACAGAGCGGCAGCCACGCTTCAGGGCTCCAGTCACCTACAGAGCGGCGGCCACGCGTCCAGGCTCCAGTCACCTACAGAGCGGCAGCCACGCGTCCAGGCTCCAGTCACCCACAGAGCGTCAGCCACGCTTCAGGGCTCCAGTCACCTACAGAGCGGCGGCCACGCTTCAGGGCTCCAGTCACCTACAGAGCTGCGGCCACGCTTCCGAGCTCCAGTCACCTACAGGGCGGCGGCCACGCGTCCAGGCTCCAGTCACCTACAGAGCTGCGGCCACGCTTCCGAGCTCCAGTCACCTACAGAGCGGCAGCCACGCGTCCAGGCTCCAGTCACCTACAGAGCGGCGGCCACGCTTCAGGGCTCCAGTCACCTACAGAGCTGCACCCACGCATCCAGGCTCCAGTCACCCACAGAGCGGCAGCCACGCTTCAGGGCTCCATTCACCTACAGAGCTGCAGCCACGCGTCCAGGCTCCAGTCACCTACAGAGCGGCAGCCACGCGTCCGGGCTCCAGTCACCTACAGGGCGGCGGCCACGCGTCCAGGCTCCAGTCACCTACAGAGCTGCGGCCACGCTTCCGAGCTCCAGTCACCTACAGAGCGGCAGCCACGCGTCCAGGCTCCAGTCACCTACAGAGCGGCGGCCACGCTTCAGGGCTCCAGTCACCTACAGAGCTGCACCCACGCATCCAGGCTCCAGTCACCCACAGAGCGGCAGCCACGCTTCAGGGCTCCATTCACCTACAGAGCTGCAGCCACGCGTCCAGGCTCCAGTCACCTACAGAGCGGCAGCCACGCGTCCGGGCTCCAGTCACCTACAGAGCGGCAGCCACGCGTCCGGGCTCCAGTCACCTACAGAGCGGCAGCCACGCTTCAGGGCTCCAGTCACCCACAGAGCGGCAGCCACGCTTCAGGGCTCCAGTCACCTACAGAGCGGCAGCCACGCGTCCGGGCTCCAGTCACCTACAGAGCGGCAGCCACGCGTCCAGGCTCCAGTCACCTACAGAGCGGCAGCCACGCGTCCAGGCTCCAGTCACCTACAGAGCGGCAGCCACGCGTCCAGGCTCCAGTCACCTACAGAGCGGCAGCCACGCTTCAGGGCTCCAGTCACCTACAGAGCGGCAGCCACGCGTCCAGGCTCCAGTCACCCACAGAGCGGCAACCACGCGTCCGGGCTCCAGTCACCTACAGAGCGGCAGCCACGCGTCCAGGCTCCAGTCACCTACAGAGCGGCAGCCACGCGTCCAGGCTCCAGTCACCTACAGAGCGGCAGCCACGCGTCCAGGCTCCAGTCACCTACAGAGCGGCAGCCACGCTTCAGGTCTCCAGTCACCTACAGAGCGGCAGCCACGCGTCCAGGCTCCAGTCACCTACAGAGCGGCAGCCACGCGTCCAGGCTCCAGTCACCCACAGAGCTGCGGTCACACGCTCAAGCTCCAGTCACCCACAGAGCTGCGGCCACGTGTCCAGGCTCCAGTCACCCAAAGAGCTGCGGCCACGCGTCCAGGCTCCAGTCACCCACAGAGCGGCAGCCACGCTTCAGGGCTCCAGTCACCCACAGAGCTGCAGCCACGCGTCCAGTCTCCAGTCACCCAAGAGCGGCAGCCACGCGTCCAGGCTCCAGTCACCCAAGAGCGGCAGCCACGCGTCCAGGCTCCAGTCACCTACAGAGCGGCAGCCACGCGTCCAGGCTCCAGTCACCTACAGAGCGGCAGCCACGCTTCAGGGCTCCAGTCACCTACAGAGCTGCACCCACGCGGCCGGGCTCCAGTCACCTACAGAGCTGCACCCACGCGGCCGGGCTCCAGTCACCTACAGAGCTGCACCCATGCGGCCGGGCTCCAGTCACCCACAGAGCTGCGGTCACATGCTTAAGCTCCAGTCACCCACAGAGCTGCGGCCACGCGTCCAGGCTCCAGTCACCCACAGAGCTGCGGCCACGCGTCCAGGCTCCAGTCACCCATAGAGCTGCGGCCACGCGTCCAGGCTCCAGTCACCCACAGAGCTGCGTCCAGGCTCCAGTCACCCACAGAGCTGCGGCCACGTGCTCGAGCTCCAGTCACCCACAGAGCTGCACCCACACGTCCGGGCTCCAGTCACCCACAGAGCTGCGGTCACGTGCTCAAGCTCCAGTCACCCACAGAGCTGCGGCCACGCGTCCAGTCTCCAGTCACCCAAGAGCGGCAGCCACGCGTCCAGGCTCCAGTCACCTACAGAGCGGCAGCCACGCGTCCAGGCTCCAGTCACCTACAGAGCGGCAGCCACGCTTCAGGGCTCCAGTCACCTACAGAGCTGCACCCACGCGGCCGGGCTCCAGTCACCTACAGAGCTGCACCCACGCGGCCGGGCTCCAGTCACCCACAGAGCTGCACCCATGCGGCCGGGCTCCAGTCACCCACAGAGCTGCGGTCACATGCTTAAGCTCCAGTCACCCACAGAGCTGCGGCCACGCGTCCAGGCTCCAGTCACCCACAGAGCTGCGGCCACGCGTCCAGGCTCCAGTCACCCATAGAGCTGCGGCCACGCGTCCAGGCTCCAGTCACCCACAGAGCTGCGTCCAGGCTCCAGTCACCCACAGAGCTGCGGCCACGTGCTCGAGCTCCAGTCACCCACAGAGCTGCACCCACACGTCCGGGCTCCAGTCACCCACAGAGCTGCGGTCACGTGCTCAAGCTCCAGTCACCCACAGAGCTGCGGCCACGCGTCCAGGCTCCAGTCACCCACAGAGCTGCGGCCACGTGCTTGAGTTCCAGTCACCCACAGAGCTGCACCAACGCGTCCGGGCTCCAGTCACCCAAAGAGCTGCGGCCACGTGCTTGAGCTCCAGTCCAGTGAGTACAGCTCTGGATGTGACTGGAGTAGTAGATGATTCATCCTTACCGCAAGGTGTGACAGCGCAGTAGTCGAAGGGTGTTGTGGGGTCCTTGGTGTAGCACCAGGGGCCGTGGCTGTCGCCGTCAGGGTTGCGGCAGTAGTTTTCCTTCAAGGAGTCGCTTGCAGGAAATCTGTGGAGAGAAGAGCTGACGCTCAGTGTGTGACCGGTCCGCAGGGCGTGGGGGCGCAGGACACTGGGGGGGGGGGGGGGGCGCGTAACTTACGGGAGCTCATTGGACATCTCCTTCCAGGGGCGGCACGGGATCCCCTTCCTCGTCTTGTTGGCGCTTCCATTATACGTCTCGCCATTACCGGAGAAACAACCTGAAAGCAGAAGACACTGCAGCAGAGCCCCAGCTGTGTCTATTCAGTGACTGCCGGCAGTGGTGGCGCCGCTGACCTCTCACCTGTGTCGGGCACATCGTCCGGGCAGCGGCGGATCTGGAAGCAGTACGCCATTCTCATGCGGGGGTCTGTGGTGAAGCACCAGGGGGCTTCTGATCCGTCCGGATTCCGGCAGTAATTCTCCTCCAGTGCCCTACAAGGAAGCACAGAGGAGGCGGAGTCACCGGGCTGCCTGCTGGGAGTTGTAGTGCCCTGTATTGCCCACCACTCACTTGCAGGGGTATTTCTCGGGTAGGAAGCGATGCTTGTGTGGCGTCTGAGCGTCCCATCGCTGGCAGGGAATACCGGAGGTGGTCGTCGCCGCTTTACCGCGGTAACCTTCCCCTTTACCGGAGAAACAGCTACTGGCGACCGCGACACCCGACAGGCGCTGCTTCTCTGCTTCACCAGACGGAGGAAAGTAAAGGGGGGGAGACACCGGGACATCAGCAGAGAGCAGCTCCACCCCCTATATATACCAGCTCCACCCCCTATATACCAGCTCCACCCCCTATATACCAGCTCCAACCCCTATATACACCCCCTATATATACCAGCTCCACCCCCTATATACCAGCTCCACCCCCTATATATACCAGCGCCACCCCCTATATACACCCCCTATATATACCAGCTCCACCCCCTATATACCAGCTCCACCCCCTATATACACGCCATAAATATACCAGCTCCACCCCTTATATACCAGCTCCACCCCCTATATACCAGCTCCAACCCCCTATATACACCCCTATATACCAGCTCCACCCCTATATACACCCTCTATATATACCAGCTCCACCCCCTATATACCAGCTCCAACCCCTATATACCAGCTCCACCCCCTATATATACCAGCTCCACCCCTATATACCAGCTCCACCCCTATATACCAGCTCCAACCCCTATATACCAGCTCCAACCCCTATATATACCAGCTCCACCCCTATATATATACCAGCTCCACCCTATATATACCAGCTCCAACCCCCTATATACACCCCTATATACACCCCCTATATATACCAGCTCCACCCCCTATATACACGCCATAAATATACCAGCTCCACCCCTACATACCAGCTCCACCCCCTATATACCAGCTCCAACCCACTATATACACCCCTATATACCAGCTCCACCCCCTATATACACGCCATAAATATACCAGCTCCACCCCCTACATACCAGCTCCACCCCCTACACACCAGCTCCAACCCCCTATATAAACCCCTATATACCAGCTCCACCCCAATATACCAGCTCCACCCCCTATATACCAGCTCCACCCCCTATATAAACCGCCTATATATACCAGCTCCACCCCCTATATATACCAGCTCCACCCCTATATACACCCCCTATATATACACCAGCTCCACCCCCTATATACACCCTATATACCAGCTCCACCCCTATATATACCAGCTCCACCCCCTATATACATGCCATAAATATACCAGCTCCACCCCCTACATACCAGCTCCACCCCTATATACCAGCTCCAACCCCCTATATACACCCCTATATACCAGCTCCACCCCTACATACCAGCTCCACCCCCTATATACACCCCCTATATATACTAGCTCCACCCCCTATATACACCCCCTATATATACCAGCTCCACCCCCTATATACCAGCTCCACACCCCTATATACCCCCCATACATGCACCCCACTGCTCCCAATTGACTTACTGCATTTAGTGATGCTGCAGAACTCTCGCTCCACGCTGGGGTCGGTGCTGTAGCACCAGGGCCGCTCCGAACTGTCTGGGTTCCGGCAGTAATTATCATCCAGGTGCTTGTCCGGATACCTGCAGCAGTAAGAGGCCACTATATGGGCTGAGCATAGGACCACGCGGCTATATACACTCTGCGTGGCGCTATATACCCTCTGCGTGGCGCTATATACCCTCTGCGTGGCGCTATATACCCTCTGCGTGGCGCTATATACCCTCTGCGTGGCGCTATATACCCTCTGCGTGGCGCTATATACCCGCTGCGTGGCGCTATATACCTGCTGCGTGGCGCTATATACCCTCTGCGTGGCGCTATATACCCGCTGCGTGGCGCTATATACCCGCTGCGTGGCGCTATATACCCGCTGCGTGGCGCTATATACCCTCTGCGTGGCGCTATATACCCTCTGCGTGGCGCTATATACCCGCTGCGTGGCGCTATATACCCGCTGCGTGGCGCTATATACCCTCTGCGTGGCGCTATATACCCTCTGCGTGGCGCTATATACCCTCTGCGTGGCGCTATATACCCGCTGCGTGGCGCTATATACCCGCTGCGTGGCGCTATATACCCGCTGCGTGGCGCTATATACCCGCTGCGTGGCGCTATATACCCTCTGCGTGGCGCTATATACCCGCTGCGTGGCGCTATATACCCGCTGCGTGGCGCTATATACCCTCTGCGTGGCGCTATATACCCTCTGCGTGGCGCTATATACCCTCTGCGTGGCGCTATATACCCTCTGCGTGGCGCTATATACCCACTGCGTGGCGCTATATACCCGCTGCGTGGCGCTATATACCCGCTGCGTGGCGCTATATACCCGCTGCGTGGCGCTATATACCCTCTGCGTGGCGCTATATACCCTCTGCGTGGCGCTATATACCCTCTGCGTGGCGCTATATACCCACTGCGTGGCGCTATATACCCACTGCGTGGCGCTATATACCCTCTGCGTGGCGCTATATACCCGCTGTGTGGCGCTATATACCCGCTGCGTGGCGCTATATACCCTCTGCGTGGCGCTATATACCCGCTGCGTGGCGCTACATACCCGCTGCGTGGCGCTATATACCCGCTGCGTGGCGCTATATACCCTCTGCGTGGCGCTATATACCCTCTGCGTGGCGCTATATACCCTCTGCGTGGCGCTATATACCCTCTGCGTGGCTTCAGGATCGTTGATGACCCAATAAAGGTAGACGAAAGACTCTAGAGGTTACCCCAAAAAGTTAGTCTCTAGGACTAGGGACAGAGTCAAAACTGTGGACAAACACACATTACTGACACCAGGGGTAAAGGAGCGGCAGGAATCCAGCAGAATACCCTTAGTGTCCACATTTGGTGCCCACAGTGGATCTATTGCCACGGTGACATGTAAACACTGGTCTATCCTATCCACGCTATCCTGGTGCCGGCCAGGAATGTAAATCCACCCCAATGTTCTCTTACAATCGCCCAAAAAACTTGAGAGATCAATTGGTTAAGAAACCTTCCAACCAGCCGAAACAGCGATGATATACATGTATGAACTGCAGCTACATACTAAGGGGGGTCATTCACCAAACCAATGTGACCTATGTAATATATGTATAACATGCAGTGTCCTGGGATCTATGTAATATATGTATAACATGCAGTGTCCTAGGATCTATGTAATATATGTATAACATGCAGTGTCCTGGGATCTATGTAATATATGTATAACATGCAGTGTCCTGGGATCTATGTAATATATGTATAACATGCAGTGTCCTGGGATCTATGTAATATATGTATAACATGCCGTGTCCTGGGATCTATGTAATATATGTATAACATGCAGTGTCCTGGGATCTATGTAATATATGTATAACATGCAGTGTCCTGGGATCTATGTAATATATGTATAACATGCAGTGTCCTGGGATCTATGTAATATATGTATAACATGCAGTGTCCTGGGATCTATGTAATATATGTATAACATGCAGTGTCCTGGGATCTATGTAATATATGTATAACATGCAGTGTCCTGGGATCTATGTAATATATGTATAACATGCCGTGTCCTGGGATCTATGTAATATATGTATAACATGCAGTGTCCTGGGATCTATGTAATATATGTATAACATGCAGTGTCCTGGGATCTATGTAATATATGTATAACATGCAGTGTCCTGGGATCTATGTAATATATGTATAACATGCAGTGTCCTGGGATCTATGTAATATATGTATAACATGCAGTGTCCTAGGATCTATGTAATATATGTATAACATGCAGTGTCCTGGGATCTATGTAATATATGTATAACATGCAGTGTCCTGGGATCTATGTAATATATGTATAACATGCAGTGTCCTGGGATCTATGTAATATATGTATAACATGCAGTGTCCTGGGATCTATGTAATATATGTATAACATGCAGTGTCCTGGGATCTATGTAATATATGTATAACATGCAGTGTCCTGGGATCTATGTAATATATGTATAACATGCAGTGTCCTGGGATCTATGTAATATATGTATAACATGCAGTGTCCTGGGATCTATGTAATATATGTATAACATGCAGTGTCCTGGGATCTATGTAATATATGTATAACATGCAGTGTCCTGGGATCTATGTAATATATGTATAACATGCCGTGTCCTGGGATCTATGTAATATATGTATAACATGCAGTGTCCTGGGATCTATGTAATATATGTATAACATGCAGTGTCCTAGGATCTATGTAATATATGTATAACATGCAGTGTCCTGGGATCTATGTAATATATGTATAACATGCAGTGTCCTGGGATCTATGTAATATATGTATAACATGCAGTGTCCTGGGATCTATGTAATATATGTATAACATGCAGTGTCCTGGGATCTATGTAATATATGTATAACATGCAGTGTCCTGGGATCTATGTAATATATGTATAACATGCAGTGTCCTGGGATCTATGTAATATATGTATAACATGCAGTGTCCTGGGATCTATGTAATATATGTATAACATGCAGTGTCCTGGGATCTATGTAATATATGTATAACATGCAGTGTCCTGGGATCTATGTAATATATGTATAACATGCAGTGTCCTGGGATCTATGTAATATATGTATAACATGCAGTGTCCTGGGATCTATGTAATATATGTATAACATGCCGTGTCCTGGGATCTATGTAATATATGTATAACATGCAGTGTCCTGGGATCTATGTAATATATGTATAACATGCAGTGTCCTGGGATCTATGTAATATATGTATAACATGCAGTGTCCTGGGATCTATGTAATATATGTATAACATGCAGTGTCCTGGGATCTATGTAATATATGTATAACATGCAGTGTCCTGGGATCTATGTAATATATGTATAACATGCAGTGTCCTGGGATCTATGTAATATATGTATAACATGCGTGTCCTGGGATCTATGTAATATATGTATAACATGCAGTGTCCTGGGATCTATGTAATATATGTATAACATGCAGTGTCCTGGGATCTATGTAATATATGTATAACATGCAGTGTCCTGGGATCTATGTAATATATGTATAACATGCCGTGTCCTGGGATCTATGTAATATATGTATAACATGCAGTGTCCTGGGATCTATGTAATATATGTATAACATGCAGTGTCCTGGGATCTATGTAATATATGTATAACATGCAGTGTCCTGGGATCTATGTAATATATGTATAACATGCAGTGTCCTGGGATCTATGTAATATATGTATAACATGCAGTGTCCTGGGATCTATGTAATATATGTATAACATGCAGTGTCCTGGGATCTATGTAATATATGTATAACATGCAGTGTCCTGGGATCTATGTAATATATGTATAACATGCAGTGTCCTGGGATCTATGTAATATATGTATAACATGCAGTGTCCTGGGATCTATGTAATATATGTATAACATGCAGTGTCCTGGATCTATGTAATATATGTATAACATGCAGTGTCCTGGGATCTATGTAATATATGTATAACATGCCGTGTCCTGGGATCTATGTAATATATGTATAACATGCAGTGTCCTGGGATCTATGTAATATATGTATAACATGCCGTGTCCTGGGATCTATGTAATATATGTATAACATGCAGTGTCCTGGGATCTATGTAATATATGTATAACATGCAGTGTCCTGGGATCTATGTAATATATGTATAACATGCAGTGTCCTGGGATCTATGTAATATATGTATAACATGCAGTGTCCTGGGATCTATGTAATATATGTATAACATGCAGTGTCCTGGGATCTATGTAATATATGTATAACATGCAGTGTCCTGGGATCTATGTAATATATGTATAACATGCAGTGTCCTGGGATCTATGTAATATATGTATAACATGCAGTGTCCTGGGATCTATGTAATATATGTATAACATGCAGTGTCCTGGGATCTATGTAATATATGTATAACATGCAGTGTCCTGGGATCTATGTAATATATGTATAACATGCAGTGTCCTGGGATCTATGTAATATATGTATAACATGCAGTGTCCTGGGATCTATGTAATATATGTATAACATGCCGTGTCCTGGGATCTATGTAATATATGTATAACATGCCGTGTCCTGGGATCTATGTAATATATGTATAACATGCAGTGTCCTGGGATCTATGTAATATATGTATAACATGCCGTGTCCTGGGATCTATGTAATATATGTATAACATGCAGTGTCCTGGGATCTATGTAATATATGTATAACATGCAGTGTCCTGGGATCTATGTAATATATGTATAACATGCAGTGTCCTGGGATCTATGTAATATATGTATAACATGCAGTGTCCTGGGATCTATGTAATATATGTATAACATGCAGTGTCCTGGGATCTATGTAATATATGTATAACATGCAGTGTCCTGGGATCTATGTAATATATGTATAACATGCAGTGTCCTGGGATCTATGTAATATATGTATAACATGCAGTGTCCTGGGATCTATGTAATATATGTATAACATGCAGTGTCCTGGGATCTATGTAATATATGTATAACATGCAGTGTCCTGGGATCTATGTAATATATGTATAACATGCAGTGTCCTGGGATCTATGTAATATATGTATAACATGCAGTGTCCTGGGATCTATGTAATATATGTATAACATGCAGTGTCCTGGGATCTATGTAATATATGTATAACATGCAGTGTCCTGGGATCTATGTAATATATGTATAACATGCAGTGTCCTGGGATCTATGTAATATATGTATAACATGCAGTGTCCTGGGATCTATGTAATATATGTATAACATGCAGTGTCCTAGGATCTATGTAATATATGTATAACATGCAGTGTCCTGGGATCTATGTAATATATGTATAACATGCAGTGTCCTAGGATCTATGTAATATATGTATAACATGCAGTGTCCTGGGATCTATGTAATATATGTATAACATGCAGTGTCCTGGGATCTATGTAATATATGTATAACATGCAGTGTCCTGGGATCTATGTAATATATGTATAACATGCAGTGTCCTGGGATCTATGTAATATATGTATAACATGCAGTGTCCTGGGATCTATGTAATATATGTATAACATGCAGTGTCCTGGGATCTATGTAATATATGTATAACATGCAGTGTCCTGGGATCTATGTAATATATGTATAACATGCAGTGTCCTGGGATCTATGTAATATATGTATAACATGCAGTGTCCTGGGATCTATGTAATATATGTATAACATGCCGTGTCCTGGGATCTATGTAATATATGTATAACATGCAGTGTCCTGGGATCTATGTAATATATGTATAACATGCAGTGTCCTGGGATCTATGTAATATATGTATAACATGCAGTGTCCTAGGATCTATGTAATATATGTATAACATGCAGTGTCCTGGGATCTATGTAATATATGTATAACATGCAGTGTCCTGGGATCTATGTAATATATGTATAACATGCAGTGTCCTGGGATCTATGTAATATATGTATAACATGCAGTGTCCTGGGATCTATGTAATATATGTATAACATGCAGTGTCCTAGGATCTATGTAATATATGTATAACATGCAGTGTCCTAGGATCTATGTAATATATGTATAACATGCAGTGTCCTGGGATCTATGTAATATATGTATAACATGCAGTGTCCTGGGATCTATGTAATATATGTATAACATGCAGTGTCCTGGGATCTATGTAATATATGTATAACATGCAGTGTCCTGGGATCTATGTAATATATGTATAACATGCAGTGTCCTGGGATCTATGTAATATATGTATAACATGCCGTGTCCTGGGATCTATGTAATATATGTATAACATGCCGTGTCCTGGGATCTATGTAATATATGTATAACATGCAGTGTCCTGGGATCTATGTAATATATGTATAACATGCAGTGTCCTGGGATCTATGTAATATATGTATAACATGCAGTGTCCTAGGATCTATGTAATATATGTATAACATGCAGTGTCCTGGGATCTATGTAATATATGTATAACATGCAGTGTCCTGGGATCTATGTAATATATGTATAACATGCAGTGTCCTGGGATCTATGTAATATATGTATAACATGCAGTGTCCTGGGATCTATGTAATATATGTATAACATGCAGTGTCCTGGGATCTATGTAATATATGTATAACATGCAGTGTCCTGGGATCTATGTAATATATGTATAACATGCAGTGTCCTGGGATCTATGTAATATATGTATAACATGCAGTGTCCTGGGATCTATGTAATATATGTATAACATGCAGTGTCCTGGGATCTATGTAATATATGTATAACATGCAGTGTCCTGGGATCTATGTAATATATGTATAACATGCAGTGTCCTGGGATCTATGTAATATATGTATAACATGCAGTGTCCTGGGATCTATGTAATATATGTATAACATGCAGTGTCCTGGGATCTATGTAATATATGTATAACATGCAGTGTCCTGGGATCTATGTAATATATGTATAACATGCAGTGTCCTGGGATCTATGTATATATGTATAACATGCAGTGTCCTGGGATCTATGTAATATATGTATAACATGCAGTGTCCTGGGATCTATGTAATATATGTATAACATGCAGTGTCCTGGGATCTATGTAATATATGTATAACATGCCGTGTCCTGGGATCTATGTAATATATGTATAACATGCAGTGTCCTGGGATCTATGTAATATATGTATAACATGCAGTGTCCTGGGATCTATGTAATATATGTATAACATGCAGTGTCCTGGGATCTATGTAATATATGTATAACATGCAGTGTCCTGGGATCTATGTAATATATGTATAACATGCAGTGTCCTGGGATCTATGTAATATATGTATAACATGCCGTGTCCTGGGATCTATGTAATATATGTATAACATGCAGTGTCCTGGGATCTATGTAATATATGTATAACATGCAGTGTCCTGGGATCTATGTAATATATGTATAACATGCAGTGTCCTGGGATCTATGTAATATATGTATAACATGCAGTGTCCTGGGATCTATGTAATATATGTATAACATGCAGTGTCCTGGGATCTATGTAATGTATGTATAACATGCAGTGTCCTGGGATCTATGTAATATATGTATAACATGCAGTGTCCTGGGATCTATGTAATATATGTATAACATGCAGTGTCCTGGGATCTATGTAATATATGTATAACATGCAGTGTCCTGGGATCTATGTAATATATGTATAACATGCCGTGTCCTGGGATCTATGTAATATATGTATAACATGCAGTGTCCTGGGATCTATGTAATATATGTATAACATGCAGTGTCCTGGGATCTATGTAATATATGTATAACATGCAGTGTCCTGGGATCTATGTAATATATGTATAACATGCAGTGTCCTGGGATCTATGTAATATATGTATAACATGCAGTGTCCTGGGATCTATGTAATATATGTATAACATGCAGTGTCCTGGGATCTATGTAATATATGTATAACATGCAGTGTCCTGGGATCTATGTAATATATGTATAACATGCAGTGTCCTGGGATCTATGTAATATATGTATAACATGCAGTGTCCTGGGATCTATGTAATATATGTATAACATGCCGTGTCCTGGGATCTATGTAATATATGTATAACATGCAGTGTCCTGGGATCTATGTAATATATGTATAACATGCAGTGTCCTGGGATCTATGTAATATATGTATAACATGCAGTGTCCTGGGATCTATGTAATATATGTATAACATGCAGTGTCCTGGGATCTATGTAATATATGTATAACATGCAGTGTCCTGGGATCTATGTAATATATGTATAACATGCAGTGTCCTGGGATCTATGTAATATATGTATAACATGCAGTGTCCTAGGATCTATGTAATATATGTATAACATGCAGTGTCCTGGGATCTATGTAATATATGTATAACATGCAGTGTCCTGGGATCTATGTAATATATGTATAACATGCAGTGTCCTGGGATCTATGTAATATATGTATAACATGCAGTGTCCTGGGGAATATATGTATAACATGCAGTGTCCTGGGATCTATGTAATATATGTATAACATGCAGTGTCCTGGGATCTATGTAATATATGTATAACATGCAGTGTCCTGGGATCTATGTAATATATGTATAACATGCAGTGTCCTGGGATCTATGTAATATATGTATAACATGCAGTGTCCTGGGATCTATGTAATATATGTATAACATGCAGTGTCCTGGGATCTATGTAATATATGTATAACATGCCGTGTCCTGGGATCTATGTAATATATGTATAACATGCAGTGTCCTGGGATCTATGTAATATATGTATAACATGCAGTGTCCTGGGATCTATGTAATATATGTATAACATGCAGTGTCCTGGGATCTATGTAATATATGTATAACATGCAGTGTCCTGGGATCTATGTAATATATGTATAACATGCAGTGTCCTGGGATCTATGTAATATATGTATAACATGCAGTGTCCTGGGATCTATGTAATATATGTATAACATGCAGTGTCCTGGGATCTATGTAATATATGTATAACATGCCGTGTCCTGGGATCTATGTAATATATGTATAACATGCAGTGTCCTAGGATCTATGTAATATATGTATAACATGCAGTGTCCTAGGATCTATGTAATATATGTATAACATGCAGTGTCCTGGGATCTATGTAATATATGTATAACATGCAGTGTCCTGGGATCTATGTAATATATGTATAACATGCCGTGTCCTGGGATCTATGTAATATATGTATAACATGCAGTGTCCTGGGATCTATGTAATATATGTATAACATGCAGTGTCCTGGGATCTATGTAATATATGTATAACATGCAGTGTCCTGGGATCTATGTAATATATGTATAACATGCAGTGTCCTGGGATCTATGTAATATATGTATAACATGCAGTGTCCTGGGATCTATGTAATATATGTATAACATGCAGTGTCCTGGGATCTATGTAATATATGTATAACATGCAGTGTCCTGGGATCTATGTAATATATGTATAACATGCAGTGTCCTGGGATCTATGTAATATATGTATAACATGCAGTGTCCTGGGATCTATGTAATATATGTATAACATGCAGTGTCCTAGGATCTATGTAATATATGTATAACATGCAGTGTCCTGGGATCTATGTAATATATGTATAACATGCAGTGTCCTGGGATCTATGTAATATATGTATAACATGCAGTGTCCTGGGATCTATGTAATATATGTATAACATGCAGTGTCCTGGGATCTATGTAATATATGTATAACATGCCGTGTCCTGGGATCTATGTAATATATGTATAACATGCAGTGTCCTGGGATCTATGTAATATATGTATAACATGCAGTGTCCTGGGATCTATGTAATATATGTATAACATGCAGTGTCCTGGGATCTATGTAATATATGTATAACATGCAGTGTCCTGGGATCTATGTAATATATGTATAACATGCAGTGTCCTGGGATCTATGTAATATATGTATAACATGCAGTGTCCTGGGATCTATGTAATATATGTATAACATGCAGTGTCCTGGGATCTATGTAATATATGTATAACATGCAGTGTCCTAGGATCTATGTAATATATGTATAACATGCAGTGTCCTGGGATCTATGTAATATATGTATAACATGCAGTGTCCTGGGATCTATGTAATATATGTATAACATGCAGTGTCCTGGGATCTATGTAATATATGTATAACATGCAGTGTCCTAGGATCTATGTAATATATGTATAACATGCAGTATCCTGGGATCTATGTAATATATGTATAACATGCCGTGTCCTGGGATCTATGTAATATATGTATAACATGCAGTGTCCTGGGATCTATGTAATATATGTATAACATGCAGTGTCCTGGGATCTATGTAATATATGTATAACATGCAGTGTCCTGGGATCTATGTAATATATGTATAACATGCAGTGTCCTGGGATCTATGTAATATATGTATAACATGCAGTGTCCTGGGATCTATGTAATATATGTATAACATGCCGTGTCCTGGGATCTATGTAATATATGTATAACATGCAGTGTCCTGGGATCTATGTAATATATGTATAACATGCAGTGTCCTGGGATCTATGTAATATATGTATAACATGCAGTGTCCTGGGATCTATGTAATATATGTATAACATGCAGTGTCCTGGGATCTATGTAATATATGTATAACATGCAGTGTCCTGGGATCTATGTAATATATGTATAACATGCAGTGTCCTGGGATCTATGTAATATATGTATAACATGCAGTGTCCTGGGATCTATGTAATATATGTATAACATGCAGTGTCCTGGGATCTATGTAATATATGTATAACATGCCGTGTCCTGGGATCTATGTAATATATGTATAACATGCAGTGTCCTAGGATCTATGTAATATATGTATAACATGCAGTGTCCTGGGATCTATGTAATATATGTATAACATGCAGTGTCCTGGGATCTATGTAATATATGTATAACATGCCGTGTCCTGGGATCTATGTAATATATGTATAACATGCAGTGTCCTGGGATCTATGTAATATATGTATAACATGCAGTGTCCTGGGATCTATGTAATATATGTATAACATGCAGTGTCCTGGGATCTATGTAATATATGTATAACATGCCGTGTCCTGGGATCTATGTAATATATGTATAACATGCAGTGTCCTGGGATCTATGTAATATATGTATAACATGCAGTGTCCTGGGATCTATGTAATATATGTATAACATGCAGTGTCCTGGGATCTATGTAATATATGTATAACATGCAGTGTCCTGGGATCTATGTAATATATGTATAACATGCAGTGTCCTGGGATCTATGTAATATATGTATAACATGCAGTGTCCTGGGATCTATGTAATATATGTATAACATGCAGTGTCCTGGGATCTATGTAATATATGTATAACATGCAGTGTCCTGGGATCTATGTAATATATGTATAACATGCAGTGTCCTGGATCTATGTAATATATGTATAACATGCCGTGTCCTGGGATCTATGTAATATATGTATAACATGCAGTGTCCTGGGATCTATGTAATATATGTATAACATGCAGTGTCCTGGGATCTATGTAATATATGTATAACATGCCGTGTCCTGGGATCTATGTAATATATGTATAACATGCAGTGTCCTGGGATCTATGTAATATATGTATAACATGCAGTGTCCTGGGATCTATGTAATATATGTATAACATGCAGTGTCCTGGGATCTATGTAATATATGTATAACATGCAGTGTCCTGGGATCTATGTAATATATGTATAACATGCAGTGTCCTGGGATCTATGTAATATATGTATAACATGCAGTGTCCTGGGATCTATGTAATATATGTATAACATGCAGTGTCCTGGGATCTATGTAATATATGTATAACATGCAGTGTCCTGGGATCTATGTAATATATGTATAACATGCAGTGTCCTGGGATCTATGTAATATATGTATAACATGCAGTGTCCTGGGATCTATGTAATATATGTATAACATGCAGTGTCCTGGGATCTATGTAATATATGTATAACATGCAGTGTCCTGGGATCTATGTAATATATGTATAACATGCAGTGTCCTAGGATCTATGTAATATATGTATAACATGCAGTGTCCTGGGATCTATGTAATATATGTATAACATGCAGTGTCCTGGGATCTATGTAATATATGTATAACATGCCGTGTCCTGGGATCTATGTAATATATGTATAACATGCAGTGTCCTGGGATCTATGTAATATATGTATAACATGCAGTGTCCTGGGATCTATGTAATATATGTATAACATGCAGTGTCCTGGGATCTATGTAATATATGTATAACATGCAGTGTCCTGGGATCTATGTAATATATGTATAACATGCAGTGTCCTGGGATCTATGTAATATATGTATAACATGCAGTGTCCTGGGATCTATGTAATATATGTATAACCATCCGTCTTCTATCAATACATCCATATTCTCTGAATTTGGCCACAAGTTACACCAATCACGGTTTTGTGTTATTGATTTTGTCCCACCTCCGAGGAGAGGAGACTGAATGGATCCATAACCTCGGCTCACTACAACCCGTAGGGCTAAATGTCGAGTTTAATCTGAACACCCTATTGCCCTATTGTTTTCTGTCCCTCCAGGGTAAGGCTGTATATATATATATATTTGTATATATACTGGACTTTGCTTTTGTTATTATTTTTTCTTTTGTTTTTTGTCCATGTTCTAAAGGTTGCCCATTTTTTGGGGTGTAGGCTAAACTTGGAGGGATCCTGTGCATACGGTTCAATGTATTTGGTCCGGGTGGCCGGGTGTGCCTCCATGCGGTAGCCATGGTAACGCCCTTGGTATTCCAAGCGCACAATGCCCGGGTCCTACCTGCAGCGGACTTACTGTCCTGGGAGACACAAGCCAACCCACACGTGACCTGTACACTCACTGTACCCAGACACAACATTGGATACCCACCGAACAGTGTCCCCCTCGCCTACTGGCACACACTGCGCTTTCCCCACACAAAGATGGCCGCCCTGACATGAGAGTTGGTCTGGCGATACTTGCAGTGACACTACGGACAAGGTGTCCCGCGCTCTGGTCATGATCGACCTACAGAGTCACCACCTCAGACAGGTGAGGCCCGGACTAGTGGAGGATATTAGACGCCGCCGTGCCGAGCTCATCGTTACTATACCCGCGGTGTGACGGGTTGCTAAGCAACCACTGAACATGAGCTTAGTAGTTATTTTGAGCACAACACGGTGAATGTCTCCTCCAAATACTCGTACACCATTGTGCACCTGAATCTGATGTACTTTACACGTTGTTATGGCGATATTCAGATTTGCATTGCGCACTTCTGTTGTTTACATTGACTGTTTGTGTCACATGACCACTGATGATGTCACATCCTGGGGGGCTATTTATACCCGGCATGTAACTCCATTCACATTGCTTGAAGATGGCTGCATTGCGCCAGCCGAAACGTGGCACTGTACTTTCCACAATACCAAGGAGTGCTGCTCTTCTGTCTACAAATTTTGGATATCCGCTGGGGTTTTGAGTCGAATCCCTGGAGCCTGCACCCACACGGGATTACAATCCTTTTGCTCACTGTGCTGCCTTTATTTGAATGTTGGTCACTCTGCGTGGCGCTATATACCCGCTGCGTGGCGCTACATACCCGCTGCGTGGCGCTACATACCCGCTGCGTGGCGCTACATACCCGCTGCGTGGCGCTATATACCCGCTGCGTGGCGCTATATACCCTCTGCGTGGCGCTATATACCCTCTGCGTGGCGCTATATATACCCTCTGCGTGGCGCTATATATACCCTCTGCGTGGCGCTATATATACCCTCTGCGTGGCGCTATATATACCCTCTGCGTGGCGCTATATACCCTCTGCGTGGCGCTATATACCCTCTGCGTGGCGCTATATACCCGCTGCGTGGCGCTATATATACCCTCTGCGTGGCGCTATATATACCCTCTGCGTGGCGCTATATATACCCTCTGCGTGGCGCTATATATACCCTCTGCGTGGCGCTATATACCCGCTGCGTGGCGCTATATACCCGCTGCGTGGCGCTATATACCCGCTGCGTGGCGCTATATACCCTCTGCGTGACGCTATATACCCTCTGTGTGGCGCTATATACCCGCTGCGTGGCGCTATATACCCGCTGCGTGGCGCTATATACCCTCTGCGTGGCGCTATATACCCTCTGCGTGGCGCTATATACCCTCTGCGTGGCGCTATATACCCGCTGCGTGGCGCTATATACCCGCTGCGTGGCGCTATATACCCTCTGCGTGGCGCTATATACCCTCTGCGTGGCGCTATATACCCTCTGTGTGGCGCTATATACCCTCAGTGTGGCGCTATATACCCGCTGCGTGGCGCTATATACCCTCTGCGTGGAGCTATATACCCTCTGCGTGGAGCTATATACCCTCAGTGTGGAGCTATATACCCTCAGTGTGGCGCTATATACCCTCTGCATGGTATAACCTACCTATATAGTGCTAGACACTCTCCAGCCCAGTGGCCACTTACCTCATGTTTGTGGCTTTGCTTTCCTGATAAGTAAAGAGAAACTTCTCATCTTTCCCCTCATTAGCCGCAGATTCCGGACCATAATTTGGCGGCAGCCGGAGGGTCATGTGATGTGTACGTGGCCATTGACCCCCCGGCTGGCGCCATATCATGATGTGCCCCCCCTCCCCAGTCACACCCTGCATGGAGCCCCTGAGGCAGCCACTTACTTGTCCGGGCTGTAGGGATGGGGGTGGGGGCTCTGCTGGTCCCAGCGCTGGCACTCTCTGCCCGACTCCGTGCGATCCAGGGATCCCCGATAATCCTCTCCATTGCAATTCAGGCAGAAATCTGCAGGAGACAGAAGATACACGGGGAAGTCAGTGCATGCAACGCTGCAGCTACCGGGAAGAGGAGGACGTCCTGCAACCAGCCGCAGACATCAGAGCATGCAACGCTGCAGCTACCGGGAGGAGGAGGACGTCCTGCAACCAGCCGCAGACATCAGAACATGCAACGCTGCAGCTACCGGGAAGAGGAGGACGTCCTGCAACCAGCCGCAGACATCAGAGCATGCAACGCTGCAGCTACCGGGAGGAGGAGGACGTCCTGCAACCAGCCGCAGACATCAGAACATGCAACGCTGCAGCTACCGGGAAGAGGAGGACGTCCTGCAACCAGCCGCAGACATCAGAGCATGCAACGCTGCAGCTACCGGGAGGAGGAGGACGTCCTGCAACCAGCCGCAGACATCAGAACATGCAACGCTGCAGCTACCGGGAAGAGGAGGACGTCCTGCAACCAGCCGCAGACATCAGAGCATGCAACGCTGCAGCTACCGGGAAGAGGAGGAGGGGGGGGGGGCCTCCGGTATATGGCTTCCTATGCATTGATGTGATCACTAGAGGTGACTCACCCTCCTCGCACTTCTTGATGCCGCACACTTGGTGGCGCACACTCTTATCGGTGGTGTAGCACCAGGGGCCGCTGGGGTCACGGTCCGGGTTACGGCAATAATTCTCATCCAACCCATTCTGAGCAGTTGGGAAATATCTGCATGGAAGAAAGTCACATGACATCGCTGTAAGATGATGACATCACAACTTAGATGACATCACAAGGGCCACCATGGGGGAGGGAGGGGTGGACTTACTTGTGGTCATGGGGGAACTTCAGCCTCCACTGCTGACACGTCTTCCCTCTGTTGGTCTTGGACACGGTCCCGCGATAAGACGACCCGTCACCCACGATACAGTCACGGACATAATCTGGGGAGAGCCAAGAGAAGAGGCGATGATCTGCAGGAAAAGGGGGGCGGGGCTGCAGAGGGGGTAGCACTGTGATTTTGCTAGACGCCAATAATGGGCGGGGCTTACCTTTCTTTTGGTAAACGTCATAATTGATATTTTTCTGTAGAATAACCTGACCAGAATTCTGTGTCCACGGGAGAAGCCGACAGCTCAGAGACCTCAGGTTATAATCAAAGGACCTAAACACATCAACATCCAGCATTATCCTCCAGAGCTGCACTCACTATTCTGCTGCTGGTGCAGTCACTGTGTACATACATGACATTACTTATCCTGTACTGATCCTGAGTTACATCCTGTATTATACTCCAGAGCTGCACTCACTATTCTGCTGCTGGTGCAGTCACTGTGTACATACATGACATTACTTATCCTGTACTGATCCTGAGTTACATCCTGTATTATACCCCAGAGCTGCACTCACTATTCTGCTGCTGGTGCAGTCCTGTATTATACCCCAGAGCTGCACTCACTATTCTGCTGCTGGTGCAGTCACTGTGTACATACAGGACATTACTTATCCTGTACTGATCCTGAGTTACATCCTGTATTATACCCCAGAGCTGCACTCACTATTCTGCTGCTGGTGCAGTCACTGTGTACATACATGACATTACTTATCCTGTACTGATCCTGAGTTACATCCTGTATTATACCCCAGAGCTGCACTCACTATTCTGCTGCTGGTGCAGTCACTGTACATACATGACATTACTTATCCTGTACTGATCCTGAGTTACATCCTGTATTATACTCCAGAGCTGCACTCACTATTCTGCTGCTGGTGCAGTCACTGTGTACATACATGACATTACTTATCCTGTACTGATCCTGAGTTACATCCTGTATTATACCCCAGAGCTGCACTCACTATTCTGCTGCTGGTGCAGTCACTGTGTACATACATGACATTACTTATCCTGTACTGATCCTGAGTTACATCCTGTATTATACTCCAGAGCTGCACTCACTATTCTGCTGCTGGTGCAGTCACTGTGTACATACATGACATTACTTATCCTGTACTGATCCTGAGTTACATCCTGTATTATACTCCAGAGCTGCACTCACTATTCTGCTGCTGGTGCAGTCACTGTGTACATACATGACATTACTTATCCTGTACTGATCCTGAGTTACATCCTGTATTATACCCCAGAGCTGCACTCACTATTCTGCTGCTGGTGCAGTCACTGTGTACATACATGACATTACTTATCCTGTACTGATCCTGAGTTACATCCTGTATTATACCCCAGAGCTGCACTCACTATTCTGCTGCTGGTGCAGTCACTGTGTACATACATGACATTACTTATCCTGTACTGATCCTGAGTTACATCCTGTATGATACCCCAGAGCTGCACTCACTATTCTGCTGCTGGTGCAGTCACTGTGTACATACATGACATTACTTATCCTGTACTGATCCTGAGTTACATCCTGTAGATCTTTTATTTTATATAAAAATAAAAAACATAACAATACAAACCAAACATAATATATAATATATACAAAATATATACAATATCTTACCTGCTGGTCCAGCCACATTCACTCCTAGCAAAAACAATAATTTAAAATACACCAAAATGTAAAAACACCAAATACTACAACCCCCACCCAACAGATTGTCACACCCTCAACCAAACCAATAAACAATAAGACAAGCCAGACCCACAAATAAACATAAATGAATATAAATATACATAAACCCACCCCACACCCTCTAATAACAAACCACCCCACACCCATTTTTTTTTATTTTTTTAATAAATATATAATAACAAACACATAATACATAATACACACAACACTAAACTAAATCCCTCGCCCGCACCCTCCCCTTCCCCCCAGACACTGGTCTAACGTCCAAAGTTTGCGTTAAGTAGTCCAGACCAGTGTCCAAGGTCAGTTCATAAGTCCCACCACCATCACCCCCCTCCCAACCTAACACTATGTCCCAAACCCCACTATATACAATATATACAATATATACAGTATTTACAACATAACAAAGAAAACAGAATACAAATAAAGTCTAAACAACATAAATACAAACCACATAAAGCCCAGGTTCGGCGCCTGCAAGCTCAACATCACTACATGCTCAGAACACAAAACAAAAATCTACTGTGTCAGCTTCAGCCCAACACCAGGAGAGGAGATGACAGACTAAGGGACACTAAAGGAGAACCCCCTCCAAAGGAGAGAGGCCCTCCCCGTGCCCAGCCTCTCATACTCCAGAGAGTGCACCTTCACCAGGAGGGAGAGGACAGACTAAGGGGCACTAAAGGAGAACCCCCTCCAAAGGAGAGAGGCCCTTCCCGTGCCCAGCCTCTCATACTCCAGAGAGCGCACCTTCACCAGGGGGGGGGGGGGACAGACTAAGGGACACTAAGGAGAGAGGCCCTCCCCGTGCCCAGCCTCTCATACTCCAGAGAGCGCACCTTCATCAGGAGAGGGGGAGAGGACAGACTAAGGGGCACTAAGGAGAGAGGCCCTTCCCGTGCCCAGCCTCTCATACTCCAGAGAGCGCACCTTCACCAGGGGGGGGGGGGACAGACTAAGGGACACTAAGGAGAGAGGCCCTCCCCGTGCCCAGCCTCTCATACTCCAGAGAGCGCACCTTCATCAGGAGAGGGGGAGAGGACAGACTAAGGGACACTAAGGAGAGAGGTCCTCCCCGTGCCCAGCCTCTCATACTCCAGAGAGCGCACCTTCATCAGGAGAGGGGGAGAGGACAGACTAAGGGACACTAAGGAGAGAGGCCCTCCCCGTGCCCAGCCTCTCATACTCCAGAGAGCGCACCTTCACCAGGAGGGAGAGGACAGACTAAGGGGCACTAAGGAGAGAGGTCCTCCCCGTGCCCAGCCTCTCATACTCCAGAGAGCGCACCTTCACCAGGAGGGAGAGGACAGACTAAGGGACACTAAGGAGAGAGCCCCTCCCCGTGCCCAGCCTCTCATACTCCAGAGAGCGCACCTTCACCAGGAGGGAGAGGACAGACTAAGGGACACTAAGGAGAGAGGCCCTCCCCGTGCCCAGCCTCTCGTACTCCAGAGAGCACACCTTCACCAGGAGGGAGAGGACAGACTAAGGGACACTAAGGAGAGAGGTCCTCCCCGTGCCCAGCCTCTCATACTCCAGAGAGCGCACCTTCACCAGGTCACCCAGAATGTTCCTAACCACCTCATCCACCGGGAGGATTTTACGCTGCGTCGATACTAAACACCGTGCGTTCCACGTGTGGTACCTGACCACTAGGCTAACTAGGAATAACGTGCAGCGGTCCCGGCCACCCAGGCCTCTGAATGCTCCATAGGCCCACTCCGCATAGGAGAGACCGGCCAACCCGGGCCAATGGATGGAAGCGCCCACCCGGTGGTACACCTCTGTGTTAAAGGGACAATGAAGCAGGAAGTGGTCCATGCTCTCCAGCAGACCACCGCACTCCTCCCGGGGACAACCCCTTTCCTCAGAGCTCCTACACTTCAGATTGTCCCTCACACACAGCTTTCCATGGAAGCAGCGCCAAGTCACGTCCCAAAACTTCAAGGGGATCCTGATAGAATTCAATAAACTCAAACCCACCTTCAGATCCCGACTTGGGCAATCCCTGAGGGCCAGAGGCTTCTGGAAATGGGTCAACAGAACCCTCTTGTCAAGGAGTTTCCTCGACATGGTCCTGATCTCCCACATTCCCAGACCCCACCGGCGAATCACCTTCAGAACCGGGGTAGCGTAAGCCGGAAGATGCCCATGTGGTGTACGGAGATCCTTCACTTGCCCTCCTGTCTCCCATTCCTGGAAGAAAGGCCGAAACCATCCCCTGCAGGAGTATACCCACGGAGGAGCCCTCTCTTTCCAGAGGTTTGCTACATTGATCTTAAGAAAGGTATTCACTAGGAACACCACAGGGTTGACCATACACAACCCTCCTTGTCTCCTCGTGCGGTAAGTAACCTCCCTCTTGATTAGGTTCAGCCTATTCCCCCATAACATCTGGAAGAACAGACTGTAGACCCGAGTCCAGAGGGGTTCCGGCAACATGCACACACTGCCCAGATAAATCAGTAACGGGAGCAGGTAAGTTTTGATCAGATTAACCCTTTCTCTGAGGGTCAAAGACCAACCCTTCCACTGGTCCACCTTCTGGGCGGCGATCTTAAGCCTGCCGTCCCAGTTTTGCATGGGGTAATCCCCCTGGCCAAATTCGATGCCGAGAACTTTGGCAGAGTCCTGGGGCCCTGGAAGAGTGTCCGGGAGATCAAAGCCTGGACCTCCCTCTCCCAGCCAGAGACTCTCACACTTATCCCGGTTGATCTTGGACCCAGAAGCCTCTGAGTAGCGGTCAACCTCTGACATCACCCATTGCGCCTCCCCTCCCGAGGACACGAAAACGGTGACATCATCAGCATACGCTACCACCCTCAGAGTGGCTTCCGGTGCTGCCCGATCCATCCCGACTCCCACCAACGGCCCACGATCAACCCTCCTAAGGAATGGGTCGATCGCGAACACGTACAGTAGTGGGCTCAGAGGACAACCCTGGCGAACACCAGACCCGACCTCAAAAGAGCGGCCAATCCAACCGTTCACAAGCGGGAAACTCTCTGCCCCTGCGTACAAAACTTTCAGCCAATTGACAAACTCCCCCGGCAGGCCATACCTCAGAAGGACAGACCAGAGGTACTCGTGGTCAACCCGATCAAACGCTTTTGCCTGATCCAAGGACAGCAAGTACCCCTTCCAGTTACCAGCCCTGCCCTGCTCCACTGCCTCCCGGACACAAAGCACAGCACTAAATGTACTGCGGCCTGGAACAGAGCAGTGCTGGGTCCCCGAAAGGAGCCGGGGCGCAAACTGCACCAGCCGATTAAACAGCACCTTTGCCAAAACCTTTCTGTCCGCATTGAGAAGCGCTATGGGACGCCAGTTCTCAATACGAGATCGGTCCTTACCCTTTGACAGGATGATCAGGGCAGACCTCCTCATTGACTTCGGCAGAGTGCCCGAGGAAAGACACTCATTGAATACCTCAGTCAAGAGGGGAACCAAGGCGTCCTTAAAGGTCTTATAAAACTCGGATGTTAAGCCATCCGGACCTGGCGATTTCTTGAGGGCGAGCCCTTCAATCGCCAGGCTGACTTCCTCTTCCCTGATCATCTCTGTCAAAACATCAAGAGAGGGGTCTACTCCTGGCTCAGGGACAGTTTCAGCCAGGAAAGCCGACATCACATCCCGATCTAGATCCTTCCTGCCCAAGAGGTGCGAGTAGAAGGATCTGATGACCTCCAGAATCCCTGATCTGGACCTTTTCAGGGATCCCGTACTGTCAACCAGTCCCGTGACAACTTTACCATTCACTGACATCTTGCAGTTTCTGTAAGGGTCGGGCGAGCGGTATTTCCCGTGTCTATCGTACTGACACCTCTTCAGCAAGGATTTCACTCTGGAGATGTCCTCACGACTACCTCCAGTCGAGACGAGATGCTCGAGTTTCCTCCTCAGGCCCTGATACAGGCGGTACCTGTCCAGGCTCCTGAGGCTCGAGAGCTGGCGGAAGAATCTCGCCACCCTTTTCTTGAGCATCTCCCACCACTCTGACTTACTGCTACAAAGGCCCAACAAAGGTACCTGGCTCTGAAGAAAGTCCTCAAAGGATTGTCTTATCTCCGCTTCTTCCAGGAGAGACGAATTGAGCTTCCAGTAGCCTCTTCCCATCCGGGGGGTCTCTGTAACATTCAGAGAAAACAAAATTAGACAGTGATCGGAGAACTCCACCTCAACAACAGAAACTGGTGAAGAAATGGCTTCCTCCTTTAAATAAAACCTGTCTATTCTAGACCTACAGCTACCCCTATAATAGGTGAACCCCGTGTGGCCTGGGGTGTGCCGGATGTGGACATCCACCAGGCGAGCCTCACTAGCTATGCTATTAAGAGCGACGCTATCATAAGTCAGCGTGTCTCTGGAACCTCCCCTATCCTGGGACCTCGTGACAGCATTGAAGTCCCCTCCAAAGACCACCTGCCGACTTGTAAAAAGGTAGGGCTTGATCCTCATAAAGAGACACTTCCTGTCCCACTTGGACTGGGGACCATAGATGTTAATTAGGCGAAGTTCTTGTCCCTTCATGAGGACATCCAGGATCAGGCACCTCCCCATTTCTAACTCAATAACTCGTCGGCATTCTACCGGTGCGGTAAAAAGGACCGCCACTCCGCTATACGGCTCGGCCGCAAGAGACCAATAGGAAGGCCCGTGTCTCCATTCCCTCTTAGCTTTAAACACGGCCGCCAAATCTGGCAGCCTGGTCTCCTGCAAAAATAAAATGTCGGCTTCAACACGGCCAAGAAAATCAAAGGCTGCAAATCTAGCCGCATCAGACTTAATGCTGGCGACATTAATGGACGCCAGTGTCAACGGAGTGGGTGCCGCCATCATGAGTGATTGAGTTAGACGGCTTTCTTTTTACCCATCTTACCACCACCCTCGGGAAATGAACACCCCCTTTTTAGACATATTGTGGTGTCCATCTCCCGCACCTCTGATGCTTCAGGGGCAGATCCAGGACCTGCCCCCTCATCCTCGTCTCCAGACTCTGGGCCAGTCTCCCCTCCTGAGGACCCCGACTCCCCAGGGGGAGACTCGGCACCCCCCCGCAGGCTCCGCCACCTCTGGCCCTTCACCCTCAGCCCCTCCATCGGCAGGAGAGGCTCCATCCAGGGCCAGGAATCGATTTGAAAGTTCGACCAGCGGGGGGTCGGTTGCACCTTCCTTGGGTATCTTAGTCAGGGTGGGAGAAGATCTTACACCTCCCTTCTTTTTACCCCTTTTCTTCTTTTTGGCGCCACGCTTATGCTTTTCCTCTAGCCACGCCCTATTATCCTCGTCCATACTCTCATAATGGGAGGAGTCTGAGGACGTGGCACCTTCCTCTCTCTCGATCCTCCTGACCTCCTCATCCAGTACATCATCCCCTGGGGCCTCAGCGACAGGTGTGGTCTCCAGGATAGCGCCAGAGGTCGTCCCAGCAGCCCGAGACTCCCCCCGCTCTCTCTCCTGTTGACGCTTCTCTAGACGCCTTAGCTGGGCAGGCGTCTTTTTCCTGTCTTTCTTCCCTGGCCCCTCCATTCCTCCACCTCTGCTAGTCCCCTCCCCAGCAGATTCAGCCTCATGGCTTTCATCCGCTGAGGCTGAGCCTGCATTAGCGAAGGAAAGAGGACAACGACTGTACGGGTGACCGAGATCACCACACAGGTTACACCTAATCTGCCCTGTACAGGATGCAGCGAGATGGCCGACACCCCCACACAACGCACACTTCTGCACGGTGCAGTTTGCGCTGAAATGTGTGGGGTCACCGCACCTGTGACACAGCTTAGGCTGCCCCCGGTAGAAGATCAGGATCCGATCCCTCCCCAGGAAGGCTGATGAAGGGATGTGGGCGACTGAGTTACCTGAACGCCTCAACTTCACCATGAAGGTCCAGGCCCCTGACCAGATACCATACTCATCACGATTTTTCTCTGGTACTCCCAGTACCTCTCCATAACGATTCATCCAGGTCATGATGTCAAAGCAAGATAGTGATTCGTTACGGGTAAGAACAGTCACTTTCTTGAGTTCGCTCTGGCGGGACACTGCTTGCACAGCAAAGTCCCGCCACCCGGGCTCGTTGTATCTCAGCTCATAGTTGGACCAGAAGAGCTCAAGCCCCTCCGGCCGAACAAAGCTGACATCAAACTCAGATGTACCATAGGGATGGATCAAAGCAAAGATGTCAGCCGCCTTGAAGTCCATCTTCAGCAGCAGCTCAACTACCCGTGCCCGAGGGGGACACACATCACTGCCACGCCACCGAAGACGGACCACATTCCTACGGTTAGCACCCGGCCCGGTTGTCGGGAGCGACCATGATGTCTCCCTGCCTTTTTGCTCTCGGAAGGCAGACAGGCCGTGCCTCTCTATCCAAAACGACAAATCAACCTCCTGCCCCGCTACATTGATCGTCCTTTCTCCCTTCTGTAAGGCCTGCAGGAGGCGCCGTTGCAAAAAGCCGTCCCCAGAGCCCAGAGACGAGGATGATGGAACCCCACTTCCCCCAGCAGCGACACTGGCATAGCTCTTAACGGGGGGCGCCACTGGGGGAGCAACCAGACCAACCCCTGCACCCACCACATTAACTCTACCCACCTGCATGTTACACTCAGCCGCGCCACCCACACCACCAGTCACTCCATCACCCACCCCCAAAGCTGGCAAAGATTCTCCACTACTCACACCATTCACATTATCCACCACAACATTACTGACACCACTCACACTGGCTGGACCAGCAACAACATCAGGGGACATGACCACCTCCGCATCTTCAGGCACAAAGGACGGGGGTCCCCCCACAGCGCATCGCCCAGAGGGGACCCCAACTTGTGTCACACTTGTGCCCTCCGCATCATCGGTAGCAGATGTTATTTTACTTCTCCTGGGGCTTGGTAACATTCGCCGCTGTTCTTTAGCCGGTGTGAGGCGCCGCTGATCTTCAATTTCCACAGAATTCAAATTATCCCCAACACCAACGCAGAATAACACTTTTTGTCTGGGAGGTCCGGAGCCCTCAGCCTCAGCGACCCCTCCACACTGCCGCCGCCCCTCAACTAAGTGATCAGCGGCAACAGCATGAAGAGGCGCCGAGGCACCGGAAGCTGCCACCAGTGCTGGGCTATCCCCCCCTCCCACCAGGGGACGCACCACAGCACTGGATTTTGATGTTATCGCCACTGCCGAGCCGCCCTGACTGTCCGGCCTTGCGGCCGATGTCTCCCCTGCTCCCCCACTGTTACCACAAACAGAGACGGAGCCCATCGCCACATCAGATGTCACACCTGTAATCTCCCTGCACCTTTGCACCGGGTCCACAGCAGAACTCGGGGGGGTTTGGGTAGCAGGGCTTGCACAGTGAGCTGACCCTGCGCTTTGCCCGGGGGGGTTTACAGGGAGGGGGGTAAAGATGAATCTCACCTCTTCTTGCTGCTTTGGCCTGGTCTTCTTACTCTTCCTCCGGCTGCTCCCCCCAGCGGCTTCCTCTGGGAGTTCGTCACCAAAAGAAAAGTTCTCCATGCGCACTGGGGACTCGAGCAGCCGGATCTCTGCCATGAGCGCCCCTCCCTGGCTGCCGGTGTCACTGTCCTCCCCCGAGCGAGGTGTTACTGCTGGCTGTCCTGCAGGGGGCCCACTACACGAGGCCTGCTGATCTTCCTGCAGGCCGCCAGGTGGGAACTGCTGCTCGTTATCATCATCATCATCCTCCTCCTCCTCCACCTGGCTCACAGGCTGCAACCCCTTCAGCCTTTGCTCTCTGTTATCAGCCATCTGAGCAAATCGGTCATCATTAATCAGTTTTTCCTGAAACGGCCCACTGTTCTCACAAATAAAGGTCTTTCTTTTTGTCAGCTTGTCAATCTCAGCTTTTAGGTGATTAATTTCTCCTTTAACCTCCATTTTGCGCTTTTTAGGCGCTGTGTTCGCCCTGGCGCGGGCACATCGCAGCTCCTCCCGGAGCCTCCTGATGGTCTTAGTCGCCTCTTCGTACTCACAGAGGTGGCTCTGGACCCGGGAGGCATAGGTGGACAAAGACTCCCGGGGCCCCTGCACCGCCCAGCCTCCCCCCGCATGGTCAGCCTTACCTCTGTGAGCACTCCGCTTCATGGCTCCAGCCCCGGAAGGACCGCTCTCACCCGCACCATCATGGACATCCAGCTTCTGGGTTTGCCTCTTTACACTGGACCCAGGGGGAGCAGGAGCAGTATTACTACGACTCCTGGTGGAACGTCTCACCCCTGAGTCCTCCATAGCGCTGGCCGGTAGCTGGCTACCCCTGCCCCCCGCCGGCCTGGCCCGGGAAGCAGGAGCCTGGGGCTTGCCGCTCTGGCTCATGCCTGGAAACCCACCCCCTCCCTGGGAGAGGAGAGAGCAGGCCCCAGGTGGAGGAGGATTATTCCTGGAGCTCAGAGCAGCAGCAGCACACAGCCTCTCACAGCAACAGACAGTTAACGAGCAACACCAGAGATGCACTCACTATCTGCTGCTGGGGCAGTCACTGTGTACATACATGACATTACTTATCCTGTACTGATCCTGAGTTACATCCTGTATTATACTCCAGAGCTGCACTCACTATTCTGCTGCTGGTGCAGTCACTGTGTACATACATGACATTACTTCTCCTGTACTGATCCTGAGTTACATCCTGTATTATACTCCAGAGCTGCACTCACTATTCTGCTGCTGGTGCAGTCACTGTGTACATACATGACATTACTTATCCTGTACTGATCCTGAGTTACATCCTGTATTATACCCCAGAGCTGCACTCACTATTCTGCTGCTGGTGCAGTCGCTGTGTACATACATGACATTACTTATCCTGTACTGATCCTGAGTTACATCCTGTATCATACCCCAGAGCTGCACTCACTATCCTGCTGCTGGTGCAGTCACTGTGTACATACATGACATTACTTATCCTGTACTGATCCTGAGTTACATCCTGTATTATACCCCAGAGCTGCACTCACTATCTGCTGCTGGGGCAGTCACTGTGTACATACATGACATTACTTATCCTGTACTGATCCTGAGTTACATCCTGTATTATACCCCAGAGCTGCACTCACTATTCTGCTGCTGGTGCAGTCACTGTGTACATACATGACATTACTTATCCTGTACTGATCCTGAGTTACATCCTGTATTATACCCCAGAGCTGCACTCACTATTCTGCTGCTGGTGCAGTCACTGTGTACATACATGACATGACTTATCCTGTACTGATCCTGAGTTACATCCTGTGTTATACCCCAGAGCTGCACTCACTATTCTGCTGCTGGTGCAGTCACTGTGTACATACATGACATTACTTATCCTGTACTGATCCTGAGTTACATCCTGTATTATACCCCAGAGCTGCACTCACTATTCTGCTGCTGGTGCAGTCACTGTGTACATACATGACATTACTTATCCTGTACTGATCCTGAGTTACATCCTGTATTATACTCCAGAGCTGCACTCACTATTCTGCTGCTGGTGCAGTCACTGTGTACATACATGACATTACTTATCCTGTACTGATCCTGAGTTACATCCTGTATTATACTCCAGAGCTGCACTCACTATTCTGCTGCTGGTGCAGTCACTGTGTACATACATGACATTACTTATCCTGTACTGATCCTGAGTTACATCCTGTATTATACTCCAGAGCTGCACTCACTATTCTGCTGCTGGTGCAGTCACTGTGTACATACATGACATTACTTATCCTGTACTGATCCTGAGTTACATCCTGTATTATACTCCAGAGCTGCACTCACTATTCTGCTGCTGGTGCAGTCACTGTGTACATACATGACATTACTTATCCTGTACTGATCCTGAGTTACATCCTGTATTATACCCCAGAGCTGCACTCACTATTCTGCTGCTGGTGCAGTCACTGTGTACATACATGACATTACTTATCCTGTACTGATCCTGAGTTACATCCTGTATTATACCCCAGAGCTGCACTCACTATTCTGCTGCTGGTGCAGTCACTGTGTACATACATGACATTACTTATCCTGCACTGATCCTGAGTTACATCCTGTATTATACCCCAGAGCTGCACTCACTATTCTGCTGCTGGTGCAGTCACTGTGTACATACATGACATTACTTATCCTGTACTGATCCTGAGTTACATCCTGTATTATACCCCAGAGCTGCACTCACTATTCTGCTGCTGGTGCAGTCACTGTGTACATACATGACATGACTTATCCTGTACTGATCCTGAGTTACATCCTGTGTTATACCCCAGAGCTGCACTCACTATTCTGCTGCTGGTGCAGTCACTGTGTACATACATGACATTACTTATCCTGTACTGATCCTGAGTTACATCCTGTATTATACCCCAGAGCTGCACTCACTATTCTGCTGCTGGTGCAGTCACTGTGTACATACATGACATTACTTATCCTGTACTGATCCTGAGTTACATCCTGTATTATACTCCAGAGCTGCACTCACTATTCTGCTGCTGGTGCAGTCACTGTGTACATACATGACATTACTTATCCTGTACTGATCCTGAGTTACATCCTGTATTATACTCCAGAGCTGCACTCACTATTCTGCTGCTGGTGCAGTCACTGTGTACATACATGACATTACTTATCCTGTACTGATCCTGAGTTACATCCTGTATTATACTCCAGAGCTGCACTCACTATTCTGCTGCTGGTGCAGTCACTGTGTACATACATGACATTACTTATCCTGTACTGATCCTGAGTTACATCCTGTATTATACCCCAGAGCTGCACTCACTATTCTGCTGCTGGTGCAGTCACTGTGTACATACATGACATTACTTATCCTGTACTGATCCTGAGTTACATCCTGTATTATACCCCAGAGCTGCACTCACTATTCTGCTGCTGGTGCAGTCACTGTGTACATACATGACATTACTTATCCTGCACTGATCCTGAGTTACATCCTGTATTATACCCCAGAGCTGCACTCACTATTCTGCTGCTGGTGCAGTCACTGTGTACATACATGACATTACTTATCCTGTACTGATCCTGAGTTACATCCTGTATTATACTCCAGAGCTGCACTCACTATTCTGCTGCTGGTGCAGTCACTGTGTACATACATGACATTACTTATCCTGTACTGATCCTGAGTTACATCCTGTATTATACTCCAGAGCTGCACTCACTATTCTGCTGCTGGTGCAGTCACTGTGTACATACATGACATTACTTATCCTGTACTGATCCTGAGTTACATCCTGTATTATACCCCAGAGCTGCACTCACTATTCTGCTGCTGGTGCAGTCACTGTGTACATACATGACATTACTTATCCTGTACTGATCCTGAGTTACATCCTGTATTATACTCCAGAGCTGCACTCACTATTCTGCTGCTGGTGCAGTCACTGTGTACATACATGACATTACTTATCCTGTACTGATCCTGAGTTACATCCTGTATTATACCCCAGAGCTGCACTCACTATTCTGCTGCTGGTGCAGTCACTGTGTACATACATAACATTACTTATCCTGTACTGATCCTGAGTTACATCCTGTATTATACCCCAGAGCTGCACTCACTATTCTGCTGCTGGTGCAGTCACTGTGTACATACATGACATTACTTATCCTGTACTGATCCTGAGTTACATCCTGTATTATACCCCAGAGCTGCACTCACTATTCTGCTGCTGGTGCAGTCACTGTGTACATACATGACATTACTTATCCTGTACTGATCCTGAGTTACATCCTGTATTATACCCCAGAGCTGCACTCACTATTCTGCTGCTGATGCAGTCACTGTGTACATACATGACATTACTTATCCTGTACTGATCCTGAGTTACATCCTGTATTATACCCCAGAGCTGCACTCACTATTCTGCTGCTGGTGCAGTCACTGTACATACATGACATTACTTATCCTGTACTGATCCTGAGTTACATCCTGTATTATACTCCAGAGCTGCACTCACTATTCTGCTGCTGGTGCAGTCACTGTGTACATACATGACATTACTTATCCTGTACTGATCCTGAGTTACATCCTGTATTATACTCCAGAGCTGCACTCACTATTCTGCTGCTGGTGCAGTCACTGTGTACATACATGACATTACTTATCCTGTACTGATCCTGAGTTACATCCTGTATTATACCCCAGAGCTGCACTCACTATTCTGTTCTATTGTGTCTATAGACTCTGTGTGTGATCCTCTCATTACTACGTGAAGATAACATAGAGGTCGCACTCCTCTCCACCCCCCATATTCTGCACCCTGTAGAGCGCCACCTGCAGTCCAGGAGGTCGGAGCACTTCTTGGCGCAGACATGGACGTCCTCCTTGATCTCCTCCTTGAGGTTCCCCTCGTACAGGTGGATGAGCTCGGTGGCCTTGGATCTCTGGTAATCATTGAGGGGGCTGCGCTGGGCTGAGGGCACAGACACGGGATCATTAGTAATATATATTCACCCAGGCCCCCCCCCCCGCCCCCAAGTCACCAACATGCGGGACCCCCCAATGTCTACGGCGTGTGCCCTGCATATATATTCAACCCCCCGAGTCACCGAGTCATAGTAATCACCTGACGCAGAGCAGCAGCCAATCATGGGGCTCATTTACTAAGGGTCCACAGTGCGCATTTTTGTCAGGTTTCCCGACGATATCCGCTTTGCGCCGCAAGTGTAAAGCCCCCGGCACTGTGGCTCCTCCCTAGATGAAGAAGTGTAAAGCCCCCGGCACTGTGGCTCCTCCCTAGATGAAGAAGTGTAAAGCCCCCGGCACTGTGGCTCCTCCCTAGATGAAGAAGTGTAAAGCCCCTGGCACTGTGGCTCCTCCCTAGATGAAGAAGTGTAAAGCCCCCGGCACTGTGGCTCCTCCCTAGATGAAGAAGTGTAAAGCCCCCGGCACTGTGGCTCCTCCCTAGATGAAGAAGTGTAAAGCCCCCGGCACTGTGGCTCCTCCCTAGATGAAGAAGTGTAAAGCCCCCGGCACTGTGGCTCCTCCCTGGATGAAGAAGTGTAAAGCCCCCGGCACTGTGGCTCCTCCCTAGATGAAGAAGTGTAAAGCCCCCGGCACTGTGGCTCCTCCCTAGATGAAGAAGTGTAAAGCCCCCGGCACTGTGGCTCCTCCCTAGATGAAGAAGTGTAAAGCCCCCCGGCACTGTGGCTCCTCCCTAGATGAAGAAGTGTAAAGCCCCCGGCACTGTGGCTCCTCCCTAGATGAAGAAGTGTAAAGCCCCCGGCACTGTGGCTCCTCCCTATATGAAGAACTGTAAAGCCCCTGGCACTGTGGCCCCTCCCTAGATGAAGAAGTGTAAAGCCCCCGGCACTGTGGCTCCTCCCTAGATGAAGAAGTGTAAAGCCCCCGGCACTGTGGCTCCTCCCTAGATGAAGAAGTGTAAAGCCCCCGGCACTGTGGCTCCTCCCTATATGAAGAACTGTAAAGCCCCTGGCACTGTGGCCCCTCCCTAGATGAAGAAGTGTAAAGCCCCCGGCACTGTGGCTCCTCCCTAGATGAAGAAGTGTAAAGCCCCCCGGCACTGTGGCTCCTCCCTAGATGAAGAAGTGTAAAGCCCCCGGCACTGTGGCTCCTCCCTAGATGAAGAAGTGTAAAGCCCCCGGCACTGTGGCTCCTCCCTATATGAAGAACTGTAAAGCCCCTGGCACTGTGGCCCCTCCCTAGATGAAGAACTGTAAAGCCCCCGGCACTGTGGCTCCTCCCTAGATGAAGAAGTGTAAAGCCCCCGGCACTGTGGCTCCTCCCTAGATGAAGAAGTGTAAAGCCCCCGGCACTGTGGCTCCTCCCTAGATGAAGAAGTGTAAAGCCCCCCGGCACTGTGGCTCCTCCCTAGATGAAGAAGTGTAAAGCCCCCGGCACTGTGGCTCCTCCCTATATGAAGAACTGTAAAGCCCCCGGCACTGTGGCTCCTCCCTATATGAAGAACTGTAAAGCCCCCGGCACTGTGGCTCCTCCCTATATGAAGAACTGTAAAGCCCCCGGCACTGTGGCTCCTCCCTATATGAAGAACTGTAAAGCCCCCGGCACTGTGGCTCCTCCCTAGATGAAGAAGTGTAAAGCCCCCGGCACTGTGGCTCCTCCCTAGATGAAGAAGTGTAAAGCCCCTCAGAGGTAAAATGCATCAACATGGAGTTTACAGGATAAAAAAAAAAAAAAAAGGCCTTCAAAGAAAAGACCCGGGCCCCTACAGTCAGACACGCGGCGGAGGGCCCCTACAGTCAGACACGCGGCGGAGGGCCCCTACAGTCAGACACGCGGCGGAGGGCCCCTACAGTCAGACACGCGGCGGAGGGCCCCTACAGTCAGACACGCGGCGGAGGGCCCCTACAGTCAGACACGCGGCGGAGGGCCCCTACAGTCAGACACGCGGCGGAGGGCCCCTACAGTCAGACACGCGGCGGAGGGCCCCTACAGTCAGACACGCGGCGGAGGGCCCCTACAGTCAGACACGCGGCGGAGGGCCCCTACAGTCAGACACGCGGCGGAGGGCCCCTACAGTCAGACACGCGGCGGAGGGCCCCTACAGTCAGACACGCGGCGGAGGGCCCCTACAGTCAGACACGCGGCGGAGGGCCCCTACAGTCAGACACGCGGCGGAGGGCCCCTACAGTCAGACACGCGGCGGAGGGCCCCTACAGTCAGACACGCGGCGGAGGGCCCCTAGAGTCAGACACGCGGCGGAGGGCCCCTACAGTCAGACACACGGCGGAGGGCCCCTACAGTCAGACACGCGGCGGAGGGGGGGGGGCTCCCTCAGGGGTCAGGGGTCTTCCAGCAGGACAATAACCCACAACACACTTCAATGAGCCCTAGAGAATGTCTGGAGACAAAGCGCTGGAGACGTGTGATGTCCGGACCTGACCCCACAGAACCCGTGGAGAGATCTCGGCCGCTCGGAGAAGGCGCTGTCACATCTCGGGGACCCGGAGCAGTCGGTGGAGCAGCAGAGCCTCATTGCTGGTCCCGGACGCGCTTGTTCCCAGTCCTGGAGGACGAGGGGCAGAACTTTCACCCAGTTTTGTGAGTTTTGTGTAAAATGATTTGATTTTTTTCTTTCTCTTTTGTGTTTTTTCATTACAAGAAAAATTACTGAAGCCGTGAATATATTGGGATCCGGTGTGTGGAGCGGCACCCGCCAGTCACTTACCTGCAGCCAGTGCACACAGCAGAAGGGTGGACAGTCCCAGCATCATGGTAGGTGCTTTCTTGGCCTCGGATCCTTGCGCTGGACAGGTGACGCTCGGCTCCCCTGCCGCCTCTTCACAAATATTTGTCCTGATGACACATTAACCGGATGACGTTCCACGATGACCGGAAATAAAGAAACACACAGAACGCAGGTCAATGGTCACACAGAGAGCAGGCCGTGCATGCTGAGCCTTGTGGTCCTCCAGGATGTGGGTGGAGGGCAGACGCTGACCCTGCAGTGTCCACAGACCGATACCGGGCACATCCTGGACGACCTCCACGTGCAAAGGCAGTGACCGACGCCCACACATGGAGGTCCGGGGACGAGGGGCGCCCACACATGGAGGTCCGGGGACGAGGGGCGCCCACACATGGAGGTCCGGGGACGAGGGGCGCCCACACATGGAGGTCCGGGGACGAGGGGCGCCCACACATGGAGGTCCGGGGATGAGGAGAGCCCACACATGGAGGTCCGGGGACGAGGGGCGCCCACACATGGAGGTCCGGGGACGAGGGGCGCCCACACATGGAGGTCCGGGGACGAGGGGCGCCCACACATGGAGGTCCGGGGACGAGGGGAGCCCACACATGGAGGTCCGGGGACGAGGAGAGCCCACACATGGAGGTCCGGGGACGAGGGGCGCCCACACATGGAGGTCCGGGGACGAGGGGCGCCCACACATGGAGGTCCGGGGACGAGGGGAGCCCACACATGGAGGTCCGGGGACGAGGGGCGCCCACACATGGAGGTCCGGGGACGAGGGGCGCCCACACATGGAGGTCCGGGGACGAGGGGCGCCCACACATGGAGGTCCGGGGACGAGGGGCGCCCACACATGGAGGTCCGGGGACGAGGGGAGCCCACACATGGAGGTCCGGGGACGAGGGGAGCCCACACATGGAGGTCCGGGGACGAGGGGAGCCCACACATGGAGGTCCGGGGACGAGGGGAGCCCACACATGGAGGTCCGGGGACGAGGGGAGCCCACACATGGAGGTCCGGGGACGAGGGGAGCCCACACATGGAGGTCCGGGGACGAGGGGAGCCCACACATGGAGGTCCGGGGACGAGGGGAGCCCACACATGGAGCTCCGGGGACGAGGGGAGCCCACACATGGAGCTCCGGGGACGAGGGGAGCCCACACATGGAGGTCCGGGGACGAGGGGAGCGCACACATGGAGGTCCGGGGACGAGGGGAGCCCACACATGGAGGTCCGGGGACGAGGGGCGCCCACACATGGAGGTCCGGGGACGAGGGGCGCCCACACATGGAGGTACAGCACCGGGGGACGAGGGGAGCCCACACATGGAGGTCCGGGGACGAGGGGAGCCCACATATGGAGGTCCAGCACCGGGGACGAGGGGAGCCCACACATGGAGGTACAGCACCGGGGGACGAGGGGAGCCCACACATGGAGGTCCGAGGACGAGGGGAGCCCACATATGGAGGTCCGGGGACGAGGGTCGCCCACACATGGAGGTCCAGCACCGGGGGACGAGGGGAGCCCACACATGGAGGTCCGGGGACGTGGGGAGCCCACACATGGAGGTCCGGGGACGAGGGGCGCCCACACATGGAGGTCCAGCACCGGGGACGAGGGGCGCCCACACATGGAGGTCCAGCACCGGGGACGAGGGGAGCCCACACATGGAGCTCCGGGGACGAGGGGAGCCCACACATGGAGGTCCGGGGACGAGGGGAGCGCACACATGGAGGTCCGGGGACGAGGGGAGCCCACACATGGAGGTCCGGGGACGAGGGGAGCCCACACATGGAGGTCCGGGGACGAGGGGAGCCCACACATGGAGGTCCGGGGACGAGGGGCGCCCACACATGGAGGTCCGGGGACGAGGGGCGCCCACACATGGAGGTACAGCACCGGGGGACGAGGGGAGCCCACACATGGAGGTCCGGGGACGAGGGGAGCCCACATATGGAGGTCCAGCACCGGGGACGAGGGGAGCCCACACATGGAGGTCCGGGGACGAGGGGAGCCCACATATGGAGGTCCGGGAACGAGGGGCGCCCACACATGGAGGTCCAGCACCGGGGGACGAGGGGAGCCCACACATGGAGGTCCGGGGACGTGGGGAGCCCACACATGGAGGTCCGGGGACGAGGGGCGCCCACACATGGAGGTCCAGCACCGGGGACGAGGGGCGCCCACACATGGAGGTCCAGCACCGGGGACGAGGGGCGCCCACACATGGAGGTCCGGGGACGAGGGGAGCCCACACATGGAGGTCCGGGGACGAGGGGAGCCCACACATGGAGGTCCGGGGACGAGGGGAGCCCACACATGGAGGTCCGGGGACGAGGGGAGCCCACACATGGAGGTCCGGGGACGAGGGGCGCCCACACATGGAGGTCCGGGGACGAGGGGCGCCCACACATGGAGGTCCGGGGACGAGGGGCGCCCACACATGGAGGTCCGGGGACGAGGGGCGCCCACACATGGAGGTCCGGGGACGAGGGGAGCCCACACATGGAGGTCCGGGGACGAGGGGAGCCCACACATGGAGGTCCGGGGACGAGGGGAGCCCACACATGGAGGTCCGGGGACGAGGGGAGCCCACACATGGAGGTCCGGGAACGAGGGGGCCCACACATGGAGGTCCGGGGACGAGGGGAGCCCACACATGGAGGTCCGGGGACGAGGGGCGCCCACACATGGAGGTCGGGGGACGAGGGGCGCCCACACATGGAGGTCCGGGGACGAGGGGAGCCCACACATGGAGGTCCTGGGACGAGGGGCGCCCACACATGGAGGTCCGGGGACGAGGGGAGCCCACACATGGAGGTCGGGGGACGAGGGGCGCCCACACATGGAGGTCCGGGGACGAGGGGAGCCCACACATGGAGGTCCGGGGACGAGGGGAGCCCACACATGGAGGTCCGGGGACGAGGGGCGCCCACACATGGAGGTCCGGGGACGAGGGGCGCCCACACATGGAGGTCCGGGGACGAGGGGAGCCCACACATGGAGGTCCGGGGACGAGGGGAGCCCACACATGGAGGTCCGGGGACGAGGGGAGCCCACACATGGAGGTCCAGGGACGAGGGGCGCCCACACATGGAGGTCCGGGGACGAGGGGCGCCCACACATGGAGGTCCGGGGAGGAGGGGAGCCCACACATGGAGGTCCGGGGACGAGGGGAGCCCACACATGGAGGTCCGGGGACGAGGGGAGCCCACACATGGAGGTCCGGGGACGAGGGGAGCCCACACATGGAGGTCCGGGGACGAGGGGAGCCCACACATGGAGGTCCGGGGACGAGGGGAGCCCACACATGGAGGTCCGGGGACGAGGGGCGCCCACACATGGAGGTCCGGGGACGAGGGGCGCCCACACATGGAGGTCCGGGGACGAGGGGCGCCCACACATGGAGGTCCGGGGACGAGGGGCGCCCACACATGGAGGTCCAGCACCGGGGGACGAGGGGGCCCACACATGGAGGTCGGGAGACGAGGGGCGCCCACACATGGAGGTCCGGGGACAAGGGGCGCCCACACATGGAGGTCCGGGAACGAGGGGGCCCACACATGGAGGTCCGGGGACGAGGGGAGCCCACACATGGAGGTCCGGGGACGAGGGGAGCCCACACATGGAGGTCCGGGGACGAGGGGAGCCCACACATGGAGGTCCGGGGACGAGGGGCGCCCACACATGGAGGTCGGGGGACGAGGGGAGCGCACACATGGAGGTCCAGCACCGGGGGACGAGGGGCGCCCACACATGGAGGTCCAGCACCGGGGGACGAGGGGAGCCCACACATGGAGGTCCGGGGACGAGGGGAGCCCACACATGGAGGTCCAGCACCGGGGGACGAGGGGCGCCCACACATGGAGGTCCAGCACTGGGGGACGAGGGGCGCCCACACATGGAGGTCCAGCACCGGGGGACGAGGGGCACCCACACATGGAGGTCCAGCACCGGGGAACGTGGGGAGCCCACACATGGAGGTCCAGGGACGAGGGGAGCCCACACATGGAGGTCCGGGGACGAGGGGCGCCCACACATGGAGGTCCGGGGACGAGGGGCGCCCACACATGGAGGTCCGGGGACGAGGGGCGCCCACACATGGAGGTCCGGGGACGAGGGGCAGGCACACATGGAGGTCCAGCACCGGGGGACGAGGGGCGCCCACACATGGAGGTCCAGCACCGGAGGACGAGGGGCGCCCACACATGGAGGTCCAGCACCGGGGGTCGAGGGGCTCCCACACATGGAGGTCCAGCACCTGGGGACGAGGGGAGCCCACACATGGAGGTCCAGCACCGGGGGACGAGGGGAGCCCACACATGGAGGTCCAGCACAGCTCTACTCCCAGCCCAACACATTCTGCCCCCTGCGCCCCCTCCCCAGTTACCAGACACAGGGTGCAGGCTGCACAGGAGCCTCGTACCTCAGCAGATGCCTCCGTCCGGCTGTACAGGATGGATGGGAGGATGAGGAGGAGAAGTTGTTGTTGGGTTTCAGCAGGGAAGGAGGAGGTGCAACCAAAATCTTGTTTTCCCTCTTTTTCCTGTAATTTCCAGCTGTGAGTCATGTGACTCCTGACAATAGAAGGGGCTCGGAGATGCGGCCCCCGGAAGCCCCCGCTCCGGAGCACAAGCCCATATTCAGGACTTATGTACAAGTTGTTTTGATGTGTGAAATACGTCCTCATAGTTATTAATGAGCTTGTGCCCCCCGTGTCAGATGAGAGACCCCCCAATGCCCGGATGTGGTCTCCTGGGGTCCCACCCAAGTGCAATGACATCCAGAGCACTGGGGGGCTCAGCTGTGGAACGTGTGCGAACCCTGACGAGTCCAATTACATCATTAACCCACCTGCAGATCCACAAGAACAGACTAACAGCGCCGCCCAAGCCAAACACCTGAGGTACTGACCCATTCACTGCAGTGTGCAGGGGGGGGTGTACTATGTGCAGTTACCTGTGTAGTGTGCAGGGGGGGTGTACTATGTGCAGTTACCTGTGTAGTGTGCAGGGGGGGTGTACTATGTGCAGTTACCTGTGTAGTGTGCAGGGGGGGTGTACTATGTGCAGTTACCTGTGTAGTGTGCAGGGGGGGGGTGTACTATGTGCAGTTACCTGTGTAGTGTGCAGGAGGGGGTGTACTATGTGCAGTTACCTGTGTAGTGTGCAGGGGGGGTGTACTATGTGCAGTTACCTGTGTAGTGTGCAGGGGGGGGTACTATGTGCAGTTACCTGTGTAATGTGCAGGGGGGGGTGTACTATGTGCAGTTACCTGTGTAGTGTGCAGGGGGGGGGGGGGTGTACTATGTGCAGTTACCTGTGTAGTGTGCAGGGGGGGGGGGTGTACTATGTGCAGTTACCTGTGTAGTGTGCAGGGGGGGGGTGTACTATGTGCAGTTACCTGTGTAGTGTGCAGGGTGGGGGGTGTACTATGTGCAGTTACCTGTGTAGTGTGCAGGGGGGGGGGGGTGTACTATGTGCAGTTACCTGTGTAGTGTGCAGGGGGGGGTGTACTATGTGCAGTTACCTGTGTAGTGTGCAGGAGGGGGTGTACTATGTGCAGTTACCTGTGTAGTGTGCAGGGGGGGGGGTACTATGTGCAGTTACCTGTGTAGTGTGCAGGGGGGGGGGTACTATGTGCAGTTACCTGTGTAGTGTGCAGGGGGGGGTGTACTATGTGCAGTTACCTGTGTAGTGTGCAGGGGGGGGGGGTGTACTATGTGCAGTTACCTGTGTAGTGTGCAGGGGGGGGGGTGTACTATGTGCAGTTACCTGTGTAGTGTGCAGGGGGGGTGTACTATGTGCAGTTACCTGTGTAGTGTGCAGGGGGGGGGTGTACTATGTGCAGTTACCTGTGTAGTGTGCAGGGGGGGGGTGTACTATGTGCAGTTACCTGTGTAGTGTGCAGGGGGGGGTGTACTATGTGCAGTTACCTGTGTAGTGTGCAGGGGGGGGGGTGTACTATGTGCAGTTACCTGTGTAGTGTGCAGGGGGGGGGGGTGTACTATGTGCAGTTCCCTGTGTAGTGTGCAGGGGGGGGGGTGTACTATGTGCAGTTACCTGTGTAGTGTGCAGGGGGGGGGGGTGTACTATGTGCAGTTACCTGTGTAGTGTGCAGGGGGGGTGTACTATGTGCAGTTACCTGTGTAGTGTGCAGGGGGGGTGTACTATGTGCAGTTACCTGTGTAGTGTGCAGGGGGGGTGTACTATGTGCAGTTACCTGTGTAGTGTGCAGGGGGGGGGGTGTACTATGTGCAGTTACCTGTGTAGTGTGCAGGGGGGGGGGGTGTACTATGTGCAGTTACCTGTGTAGTGTGCAGGGGGGGGTGTACTATGTGCAGTTACCTGTGTAGTGTGCAGGGGGGGGGGTGTACTATGTGCAGTTACCTGTGTAGTGTGCAGGGGGGGGGTGTACTATGTGCAGTTCCCTGTGTAGTGTGCAGGGGGGGGGTGTACTATGTGCAGTTACCTGTGTAGTGTGCAGGGGGGGGGGTGTACTATGTGCAGTTACCTGTGTAGTGTGCAGGGGGGGTGTACTATGTGCAGTTACCTGTGTAGTGTGCAGGGGGGGTGTACTATGTGCAGTTACCTGTGTAGTGTGCAGGGGGGGGTGTACTATGTGCAGTTACCTGTGTAGTGTGCAGGGGGGGGTGTACTATGTGCAGTTACCTGTGTAGTGTGCAGGGGGGGGGGTGTACTATGTGCAGTTACCTGTGTAGTGTGCAGGGGGGGGTGTACTATGTGCAGTTACCTGTGTAGTGTGCAGGGGGGGTGTACTATGTGCAGTTACCTGTGTAGTGTGCAGGGGGGGGTGTACTATGTGCAGTTACCTGTGTAGTGTGCAGGGGGGGGTGTACTATGTGCAGTTACCTGTGTAGTGTGCATGGGGGGGGTGTACTATGTGCAGTTACCTGTGTAGTGTGCAGGGGGGGGGTGTACTATGTGCAGTTACCTGTGTAGTGTGCAGGGGGGGGGTGTACTATGTGCAGTTACCTGTGTAGTGTGCAGGGGGGGGGTGTACTATGTGCAGTTACCTGTGTAGTGTGCAGGGGGGGTGTACTATGTGCAGTTACCTGTGTAGTGTGCAGGGGGGGGGGGTGTACTATGTGCAGTTACCTGTGTAGTGTGCAGGGGGGGTGTACTATGTGCAGTTACCTGTGTAGTGTGCAGGGGGGGGTGTACTATGTGCAGTTACCTGTGTAGTGTGCAGGGGGGGGGGGTGTACTATGTGCAGTTACCTGTGTAGTGTGCAGGGGGGGGGGGTGTACTATGTGCAGTTACCTGTGTAGTGTGCAGGGGGGGGGTACTATGTGCAGTTACCTGTGTAGTGTGCAGGGGGGGGTGTACTATGTGCAGTTACCTGTGTAGTGTGCAGGGGGGGGGTGTACTATGTGCAGTTACCTGTGTAGTGTGCAGGGGGGGGGGTTTACTATGTGCAGTTACCTGTGTAGTGTGCAGGGGGGGTGTACTATGTGCAGTTACCTGTGTAGTGTGCAGGGGGGGGGTGTACTATGTGCAGTTACCTGTGTAGTGTGCAGGGGGGGTGTACTATGTGCAGTTACCTGTGTAGTGTGCAGGGGGGGGTGTACTATGTGCAGTTACCTGTGTAGTGTGCAGGGGGGGGGTGTACTATGTGCAGTTACCTGTGTAGTGTGCAGGGGGGGGGTGTACTATGTGCAGTTACCTGTGTAGTGTGCAGGGGGGGGGTGTACTATGTGCAGTTACCTGTGTAGTGTGCAGGGGGGGGGGGTACTATGTGCAGTTACCTGTGTAGTGTGCAGGGGGGGGTGTACTATGTGCAGTTACCTGTGTAGTGTGCAGGGGGGGGGGTGTACTATGTGCAGTTACCTGTGTAGTGTGCAGGGGGGGGGGGTGTACTATGTGCAGTTACCTGTGTAGTGTGCAGGGGGGGGTGTACTATGTGCAGTTACCTGTGTAGTGTGCAGGGGGTGTACTATGTGCAGTTACCTGTGTAGTGTGCAGGGGGTGTACTATGTGCAGTTACCTGTGTAGTGTGCAGGGGGTGTACTATGTGCAGTTACCTGTGTAGTGTGCAGGGGGGGGGGGGGTGTACTATGTGCAGTTACCTGTGTAGTGTGCAGGGGGGGTGTACTATGTGCAGTTACCTGTGTAGTGTGCAGGGGGGGGTGTACTATGTGCAGTTACCTGTGTAGTGTGCAGGGGGGGGTGTACTATGTGCAGTTACCTGTGTAGTGTGCAGGGGGGGGGGGTGTACTATGTGCAGTTACCTGTGTAGTGTGCAGGGGGTGTACTATGTGCAGTTACCTGTGTAGTGTGCAGGGGGGGGTGTACTATGTGCAGTTACCTGTGTAGTGTGCAGGGGGGGGGGTGTACTATGTGCAGTTACCTGTGTAGTGTGCAGGGGGGGTGTACTATGTGCAGTTACCTGTGTAGTGTGCAGGGGGGGTGTACTATGTGCAGTTACCTGTGTAGTGTGCAGGGGGGGGGGGTGTACTATGTGCAGTTACCTGTGTAGTGTGCAGGGGGGGGTGTACTATGTGCAGTTACCTGTGTAGTGTGCAGGGGGGGGGGTGTACTATGTGCAGTTACCTGTGTAGTGTGCAGGGGGGGTGTACTATGTACAGTTACCTGTGTAGTGTGCAGGGGGGGGTGTACTATGTGCAGTTACCTGTGTAGTGTGCAGGGGGGGGTGTACTATGTGCAGTTACCTGTGTAGTGTGCAGGGGGGGGGGGTGTACTATGTGCAGTTACCTGTGTAGTGTGCAGGGGGGGGGGGGGTGTACTATGTGCAGTTACCTGTGTAGTGTGCAGGGGGGGGGTGTACTATGTGCAGTTACCTGTGTAGTGTGCAGGGGGGGGGGTGTACTATGTGCAGTTACCTGTGTAGTGTGCAGGGGGGGGGGTGTACTATGTGCAGTTACCTGTGTAGTGTGCAGGGGGGGGGGTGTACTATGTGCAGTTACCTGTGTAGTGTGCAGGGGGGGGTGTACTATGTGCAGTTACCTGTGTAGTGTGCAGGGGGGGGGTTTACTATGTGCAGTTACCTGTGTAGTGTGCAGGGGGGGGGGGGTACTATGTGCAGTTACCTGTGTAGTGTGCAGGGGGGGTGTACTATGTGCAGTTACCTGTGTAGTGTGCAGGGGGGGGGGGGGTGTGTACTATGTGCAGTTACCTGTGTAGTGTGCAGGGGGGGGGGTGTACTATGTGCAGTTACCTGTGTAGTTTGCACATGTAGTATCTAGCCTGCCCCCCTGCAGTATATAGCCAGCCAGCCTCCTGTAGTATATAGCCAGCCAGCCTCCTGTAATATATAGCCAGCCTGCCCCCTGTAGAATATAGCCAGCCAGCCTTCTGTAGTATATAGCCAGCCTGCCCCCTGTAGTATATAGCCAGCCAGCCTCCTGTAGTATATAGCCAGCCTGCCCCCTGTAGAATATAGCCAGCCAGCCTTCTGTAGTATATAGCCAGCCTGCCCCCTGTAGTATATAGCCAGCCAGCCTCCTGTAGTATATAGCCAGCCTGCACCCCTGTAGTATATAGCCAGCCTGCCCCCTGTAGTATATAGTCAGCCTCCTGTAGTATATAGCCAGCCTGCACCCCTGTAGTATATAGCCAGCCTACACCCCTGTAGTATATAGCCAGCCTACACCCCTGTAGTATATAGCCAGCCTACACCCCTGTAGTATATAGTCATCCTCCTGTAGTATATAGCCAGCCTGCCCCCTGTAGTATATAGTCAGCCAGCCTCCTGTAGTATATAGCCAGCCTGCCCCCTGTAGTATATAGCCTGCCCCCTGTAGTATATAGCCAGCCTGCCCCCTGTAGTATATAGCCAGCCTGCCCCTGTAGTATATAGTCATCCTCCTGTAGTATATAGCCAGCCTGCCCCCTGTAGTATATAGTCAGCCAGCCTCCTGTAGTATATAGCCAGCCTGCCCCCTGTAGTATATAGCCTGCCCCCTGTAGTATATAGCCAGCCTGCCCCCTGTAGTATATAGCCAGCCTGCCCCTGTAGTATATAGCCAGCCTGCACCCCTGTAGTATATAGCCAGCCTGCCCCTGTAGTATATAGTCAGCCTGCACCACTGTAGTATATAGCCAGCCTGCCCCCTGTAGTATATAGCCAGCCTACACCCCTGTAGTATATAGTCAGCCAGCCTCCTGTAGTATATAGCCAGCCTGCACCCCTGTAGTATATAGCCAGCCTGCACCCCTGTAGTATATAGCCAGCCTGCACCCCTGTAGTATATAGCCAGCCTCCTGTAGTATATAGCCAGCCTGCACCCCTGTAGTATATAGCCAGCCTGCCCCTGTAGTATATAGTCAGCCAGCCTCCTGTAGTATATAGCCAGCCTGCACCACTGTAGTATATAGTCAGCCAGCCTCCTGTAGTATATAGCCAGCCTGCCCCCTCTAGTATATAGTCAGCCAGCCTCCTGTAGTATATAGCCAGCCTGCCCCCTGTAGTATATAGCCAGCCTGCACCCCTGTAGTATATAGCCAGCCTGCCCCTGTAGTATATAGCCAGCCTGCCCCTGTAGTATATAGCCAGCCTGCACCCCTGTAGTATATAGCCAGCCTGCCCCTGTAGTATATAGCCAGCCTGCCCCTGTAGTATATAGCCAGCCTGCACCCCTGTAGTATATAGCCAGCCTGCCCCCTGTAGTATATAGCCAGCCTACACCCCTGTAGTATATAGTCAGCCAGCCTCCTGTAGTATATAGCCAGCCTGCACCCCTGTAGTATATAGCCAGCCTGCACCCCTATAGTATATAGCCAGCCTGCACCCCTGTAGTATATAGCCAGCCTGCCCCTGTAGTATATAGTCAGCCAGCCTCCTGTAGTATATAGCCAGCCTGCACCACTGTAGTATATAGCCAGCCTGCCCCCTGTAGTATATAGTCAGCCAGCCTCCTGTAGTATATAGCCAGCCTGCCCCCTGTAGTATATAGCCAGCCTGCACCCCTGTAGTATATAGCCAACCTGCCCCTGTAGTATATAGCCAGCCTGCACCCCTGTAGTATATAGCCAGCCTGCTCCTGTAGTATATAGCCAGCCTGCCCTGTAGTATATAGCCAGCCTGCACCCCTGTAGTATATAGCCAGCCTGCCCCTGTAGTATAGTCAGCCAGCCTCCTGTAGTATATAGCCAGCCTGCACCCCTGTAGTATATAGCCAGCCTGCCCCCTGTAGTATATAGCCAGCCTGCCCCCTGTAGTATATAGCCAGCCTGCCCCCTCTAGTATATAGCCAGCCTGCCCCCTCTAGTATATAGCCAGCCTGCCCCCTCTAGTATATAGCCAGCCTACACCCCTGTAGTATATAGCCAGCCTGCACCACTGTAGTATATAGCCAGCCTGCCCCCTGTAGTATAGTCCGCGAGCCTCCTGTAGTATATAGCCAGCCTCCTGTAGTATATAGCCAGCCTGCACCCCTGTAGTACATAGCTAGCCTGCACCCCTGTAGTATATAGCCAGCCTGCCCCTGTAGTATATAGCCAGCCTGCACCCCTGTAGTATATAGCCAGCCTGCCCCTGTAGTATATAGCCAGCCTGCACCCCTGTAGTATATAGCCAGCCTGCCCCTGTAGTATATAGTCAGCCAGCCTCCTGTAGTATATAGCCAGCCTGCCCCCTGTAGTATATAGCCAGCCTGCCCCCTGTAGTATATAGCCAGCCTGCCCCCTGTAGTATATAGCCAGCCTGCCCCCTGTAGTATATAGCCAGCCTGCACCCCTGTAGTATATAGCCAGCCTGCACTCCTGTAGTATATAGCCAGCCTACACCCCTGTAGTATATAGTCAGCCAGCCTCCTGTAGTATATAGCCAGCCTGCACCCCTGTAGTATATAGTCAGCCAGCCTCCTGTAGTATATAGCCAGCCTGCCCCCTGTAGTATATAGCCAGCCTGCACCCCTGTAGTATATAGCCAGCCTGCCCCCTGTAGTATATAGTCAGCCAGCCTCCTGTAGTATATAGCCAGCCTGCACCCCTGTAGTATATAGCCAGCCTACACCCCTGTAGTATATAGCCAGCCTACACCCCTGTAGTATATAGCCAGCCTGCACCCCTGTAGTATATAGCCAGCCTGCACCCCTGTAGTATATAGCCAGCCTACACCCCTGTAGTATATAGCCAGCCTACACCCCTGTAGTATATAGCCAGCCTGCACCCTTGTAGTATATAGCCAGCCTGCACCCCTGTAGTATATAGTCAGCCTGCCCCCAGTAGTATATAGCCAGCCTGCACCTTTGTAGTATATAGCCAGCCTGCACCCCTGTAGTATATAGTCAGCCTGCCCCCTGTAGTATATAGCCAGCCTGCCCCTGTAGTATATAGTCAGCCTGCACCCCTGTAGTATATAGTCAGCCTGCACCCCTGTAGTATATAGCCAGCCTGCACCCCTGTAGTATATAGCCAGCCTACACCCCTGTAGTATATAGCCAGCCTGCCCCCTGTAGTATATAGCCAGCCTGCCCCCTGTAGTATATAGCCAGCCTGCCCCCTGTAGTATATAGCCAGCCTGCACCCCTGTAGTATATAGCCAGCCAGCCTCCTGTAGTATTTAGCCAGCCTGCACCCCTGTAGTATATAGCCAGCCTACACCCCTGTAGTATATAGCCAGCCTGCACCCTTGTAGTATATAGCCAGCCTGCACCCCTGTAGTATATAGTCAGCCTGCCCCCTGTAGTATATAGCCAGCCTGCACCCCTGTAGTATATAGCCAGCCTGCACCCCTGTAGTATATAGTCAGCCTGCCCCCTGTAGTATATAGCCAGCCTGCCCCTGTGGTATATAGGCAGCCTGCACCCCTGTAGTATATAGTCAGCCTGCACCCCTGTAGTATATAGCCAGCCTGCACCCCTGTAGTATATAGCCAGCCTACACCCCTGTAGTATATAGCCAGCCTGCCCCCTGTAGTATATAGCCAGCCTGCCCCTGTAGTATATAGCCAGCCTGCCCCCTGTAGTATATAGCCAGCCTGCCCCCTGTAGTATATAGCCAGCCTGCCCCCTGTAGTATATAGCCAGCCTGCCCCCTGTAGTATATAGCCAGCCTGCCCCCTGTAGTATATAGCCAGCCTCCTGTAGTATATAGCCAGCCTGCCCCCTGTAGTATATAGCCAGCCTCCTGTAGTATAAAGCCAGCCTGCACCCCTGTAGTATATAGCCAGCCTACACCCCTGTAGTATATAGTCAGCCTGCCCCCTGTAGTATATAGCCAGCCTGCCCCTGTAGTAT
>NW_027285417.1:32500-52754 GCF_040894005.1 Engystomops pustulosus | reverse complement strand
GTCCGCCCCTGTCTAGCCTTACGCCGGTGGTTCGCCAGGCCACCGGCACCTTGTACGGCGGGGACGGCGTGGCTTATGCGCCGTCAACCCACCTGCTCGCCCCGGCTAGCCTTTTACCCGGAGGGCGCCACGCTCCGGGTAGCAGTGAGCGGCACGAGCCCAGTCATACCATGCCGCTCACCTCGCACCTTTTCCGGCCTCCGCCGCGGAGACCTCCCGCTAGGACATGCGGGGGGCGATCTTGACCAAAATCTACAAAGTCCCCGATGGTTAAGGACGTAGACTGTTGAGCGGGACCTACACACTCTTGCAGCCGAAGGGGCTCGCCATTTCCCGCAGAAAATGGACCACCTCCCGCAGAGGAACATGAAATGCCCCTTCCCGCGGGACCCGAAAGGACCGCCCTGTCCGAGCAGGCCTCCAGGACCACGGCACGCAAAAGCGACTCAGTCCGCTGGCATTACGGATCTGACTTAGTGCAAAAACCTGGCAGAGTCGACCAAAACTCCCCTTCTCTGACCGGTATTTTTGTTGCTTTTCTCTGCCGCCGAAGGTGCACTACGGGTCGGATCGCCCAAAATTTTTACCGGTCGTTTTGGTCTGCGGTTCTTCCGAGAGGTGCCCGCCTGACAGTTCTTTTTCAGAAGCCTCCGAAAGGCCATCCAGCGGGCAAGCCATGAGTTGGCAGCCGCCGGCGGTGAGCCTTCCCCGGCCGGGGCAGACAGCTCCGACCGCATAATTTTTTCGACTTTTGCCGAGGCCAAAACCCCATGCACTTTTAAAGCCTGCCCGCAGCGCCGTCTCCTGTCAGACGTCCCCGCCGCCTGCGGTGGTCCTCGCCCGGCAGAGAGAAGCCGGAGTCGCCCTCTCTCCGGTTCTTTTTCACCATTCCGGAGGTCTGAAATCTGCCGTACTCCGAGTGACCGAGGACGCTTCCAGGAGGACGGCAGCGAGAGGCAGAGTGCCACCGGTCGGGAAGCCGGTTCTCCCACACTTTGAAAATTTTTCGCTTGTGCTGGTGGGATGGAGAGAGAGCGTGGCTTATGCGCCCTCTGCCCCGCGGTACGCCCTTGGCTAGCCTTACGCCGGTGGTTCGCCAGGCCACCGGCACCTTGTACGGCGGGGACGGCGTGGCTTATGCGCCCGTCAACCCACCTACTCGCCCCGGCTAGCCTTTTACCCGGAGGGCGCCACGCTCCGGGTAGCAGTGAGCGGCACGAGCCCAGTCATACCATGCCGCTCACCTCGCACCTTTTCCGGCCTCCGCCGCGGAGACCTCCCGCTAGGACATGCGGGGGGCGATCTTGACCAAAATCTACAAAGTCCCCGATGGTTAAGGACGTAGACTGTTGAGCGGGACCTACACACTCTTGCAGCCGAAGGGGCTCGCCATTTCCCGCAGAAAATGGACCACCTCCCGCAGAGGAACATGAAATGCCCCTTCCCGCGGGACCCGAAGGACCACTCTGTCCGAGCAGGCTTCCAGGACCACGGCACGCAAGAGCGACTCAGTCCCGCTGGCATTACGGATCTGACTTAGTGCAAAAACCTGGCAGAGTCGACCAAAACTCCCCTTCTCTGACCGGTATTTTGTTGCTTTTCTCTGCCGCCGAAGGTGCACTACGGGTCGGATCGCCCAAAATTTTTACCGGTCGTTTTGGTCTGCGGTTCTTCCGAGAGGTGCCCGCCTGACAGTTCTTTTTCCAGCAGCCTCCGAAAGGCCATCCAGCGGGCAAGCCAGGGGTTGGCAGCCGCCGGCGGTGAGCCTTCCCCGGCCGGGGCAGACAGCTCCGACCGCATAATTTTTTCGACTTTCGCCGAGGCCAAAACCCCTTGCACTTTTAAAGCCTGCCCGCAGCGCCGTCTCCTGTCAGACGTCCCCGCCGCCTGCGGTGGTCCTCGCCCGGCAGAGAGAAGCCGGAGTCGCCCTCTCTCCGGTTCTTTTTCACCATTCCGGAGCTCTTAAATCTGCCATACTCCGAGTGACCGAGGACGCTTCCAGGAGGGCGGCAGCGAGAGGCAGAGTGCAACTGGTCGGGAAGCCGTTCTCCCACACTTTGAAAATTTTTCGCTTGTGCTGGTGGGATGGAGAGAGAGCGTGGCTTATGCGCCCTCTGCCCCGCGGTACGCCCTTGGCTAGCCTTACGCCGGTGGTTCGCCAGGCCACCGGCACCTTGTACGGCGGGGACGGCGTTGCTTATGCGCCCGTCATCCCACCTACTCGCCCCGGCTAGCCTTTTACCCGGAGGGCGCCACGCTCCGGGTAGCAGTGAGCGGCACGAGCCCAGTCATACCATGCCGCTCACCTCGCACCTTTTCCGGCCTCCGCCGCGGAGACCTCCCGCTAGGACATGCGGGGGGCGATCTTGACCAAAATCTACAAAGTCCCCGATGGTTAAGGACGTAGACTGTTGAGCGGGACCTACACACTCTTGCAGCCGAAGGGGCTCGCCATTTCCCGCAGAAAATGGACCACCTCCCGCAGAGGAACATGAAATGCCCCTTCCCGCGGGACCCGAAGGACCACTCTGTCCGAGCAGGCTTCCAGGACCACGGCACGCAAGAGCGACTCAGTCCCGCTGGCATTACGGATCTGACTTAGTGCAAAAACCTGGCAGAGTCGACCAAAACTCCCCTTCTCTGACCGGTATTTTTGTTGCTTTTCTCTGCCGCCGAAGGTGCACTACGGGTCGGATCGCCCAAAATTTTTACCGGTCGTTTTGGTCTGCGGTTCTTCCGAGAGGTGCCCGCCTGACAGTTCTTTTTCAGCAGCCTCCGAAAGGCCATCCAGCGGGCAAGCCAGGGGTTGGCAGCCGCCGGCGGTGAGCCTTCCCCGGCCGGGGCAGACAGCTCCGACCGCATAATTTTTTCGACTTTCGCCGAGGCCAAAAACCCCATGCACTTTTAAAGCCTGCCCGCAGCGCCGTCTCCTGTCAGACGTCCCCGCCGCTGCGGTGGTCCTCGCCCGGCAGAGAGAAGCCGGAGTCGCCCTCTCTCCGGTTCTTTTTCACCATTCCGGAGCTCTTAAATCTGCCATACTCCGAGTGACCGAGGACGCTTCCAGGAGGGCGGCAGCGAGAGGCAGAGTGCAACCGGTCGGGAAGCCGGTTCTCCCACACTTTGAAAATTTTTCGCTTGTGCTGGTGGGATGGAGAGAGAGCGTGGCTTATGCGCCCTCTGCCCCGCGGTACGCCCTTGGCTAGCCTTACGCCGGTGGTTCGCCAGGCCACCGGCACCTTGTACGGCGGGGACGGCGTTGCTTATGCGCCCGTCATCCCACCTACTCGCCCCGGCTAGCCTTTTACCCGGAGGGCGCCACGCTCCGGGTAGCAGTGAGCGGCACGAGCCCAGTCATACCATGCCGCTCACCTCGCACCTTTTCCGGCCTCCGCCGCGGAGACCTCACGCTCTGTTCTGCGGAGAGCGATTTGGGCAAAATCTACAAAGTCCCCGATGGTTAAGGACGTAGACTGTTCAGCGGGACCTACACACTCTTGTAGCCGAAGGGGCTCGCCATTTCCCGCAGAAAATGGATCACCTCCCGCAGAGGAACATGAAATGCCCCTTCCCGCGGGACCCGCAGGACCGCTCTGTCCGAGCAGGCCTCCAGGACCACGGCACGCAAAAGCGACTCAGTCCCGCTGGCATTACGGATCTGACTTAGTGCAAAAACCTGGCAGAGTCGACCAAAACTCCCCTTCTCTGACCGGTATTTTTGTTGCTTTTCTCTGCCGCCGAAGGTGCACTACGGGTCGGATCGCCCAAAATTTTTACCGGTCGTTTGGTCTGCGGTTCTTCCGAGAGGTGCCCGCCTGACAGTTCTTTTTCAGAAGCCTCCGAAAGGGCATCCAGCGGGCAAGCCAGGGGTTGGCAGCCGCCGGCGGTGAGCCTTCCCCGGCCGGGGCAGACAGCTCCGACCGCATAATTTTTTCGACTTTTGCCGAGGCCAAAACCCCATGCACTTTTAAAGCCTGCCCGCAGCGCCGTCTCCTGTCAGACGTCCCCGCCGCCTGCGGTGGTCCTCGCCCGGCAGAGAGAAGCCGGAGTCGCCCTCTCTCCGGTTCTTTTTCACCATTCCGGAGCTCTTAATCTGCCGTACTCCGAGTGACCGAGGACGCTTCCAGGAGGGCGGCAGCGAGAGGCAGAGTGCCACCGGTCGGGAAGCCGGTTCTCCCACACTTTGAAAATATTTCGCTTGTGCTGGTGGGATGGAGAGAGAGCGTGGCTTATGCGCCCTCTGCCCCGCGGTCCGCCCTGGCTAGCCTTACGCCGGTGGTTCGCCAGGCCACCGGCACCTTGTACGGCGGGGACGGCGTTGCTTATGCGCCCGTCATCCCACCTACTCGCCCCGGCTAGCCTTTTACCCGGAGGGCGCCACGCTCCGGGTAGCAGTGAGCGGCACGAGCCCAGTCATACCATGCCGCTCACCTCGCACCTTTTCGGCCTCCGCCGCGGGAGACCTCACGCTCTGTTCTGCGGAGAGCGATTTTGGGCAAAATCTACAAAGTCCCCGATGGTTAAGGACGTAGACTGTTGAGCGGGACCTACACACTCTTGTAGCCGAAGGGGCTCGCCATTTCCCGCAGAAAATGGATCACCTCCCGCAGAGGAACATGAAATGCCCCTTCCCGCGGGACCCGAAGGACCGCTCTGTCCGAGCAGGCCTCCAGGACCACGGCACGCAAAGCGACTCAGTCCCGCTGGCATTACGGATCTGACTTAGTGCAAAAACCTGGCAGAGTCGACCAAAACTCCCCTTCTCTGACCGGTATTTTTGCTGCTTTTCTCTGCCGCCGAAGGTGCACTACGTGTCGGATCGCCCAAAATTTTTACCGGTCGTTTTGGTCTGCGGTTCTTCCGAGAGGTGCCCGCCTGACAGTTCTTTTTCAGCAGCCTCCGAAAGGGCATCCAGCGGGCAAGCCAGGGGTTGGCAGCCGCCGGCGGTGAGCCTTCCCCGGCCGGGGCAGACAGCTCCGACCGCATAATTTTTTCGAACTTCTCCGAGGTCAAAATCCCAGGCACTCCGACGGAAGGTCCGCCGCGCGTCTCCCGTCTGACGTCCCCGCCGCTCGCGGTGGTCCTCGCCCGGCAGGGAGCTGCCGGATTCGCCCTCTTACCGGTTCTTTTTCACCTTTCCGGAGCTCTGATATCTGCCGCACACACAGTGACCGAGGACGCTTCCAGGAGGGCGGCAGCGAGAGGCAGAGTGCCACCGGGGCGGGTCCTCGGTTCTCCCACACTTAGAAAATTTTTGCGCTTGTGCTGGTGCGAGGACGTAGGTCTTTCGACCGGGGCAAGCCTGGAGGGCGGTAGCCGGGATTGGCGCCCTATTCCCGGCTAGCTCTCGGAGGCTTCACCCGGTTGGAGGTTGGAGCTCCGACTTCCATGGGCATGTTCCTCACCGGGACCTACGACCAAGTGTGGCCGAGGGACAGTGACACATTCCCGGGTAGCCTGAGTGGCTGCTCCCGCTGAGCTACTTCCATGGGCACTATTCCTCCCCGGGACTTGCCGCCAAGTCTTGGCCGGGGGACAGTGACACATTCCCGGGTAGCCTGAGTGGCTGCTCCCGCTGAGCTACTTCCATGGGCACTATTCCTCCCCGGGACTTGCCGCCAAGTCTTGGCCGGGGGACAGTGACACATTCCCGGGTAGCCTGAGTGGCTGCTCCCGCTGAGCTCTCACTTCCATGGGCATGTTCCTCACCGGGACATACTACCAAGTGTGGCCGGGTTTCGAGCTCCAAACTCGGCTTGCACTTGGTCGCTTGGGGGGTCCCCTCCGCTCCGGGAAGGGCGCCCTCCAGCGGGCAGACGAGGGTACTTCTAGTCTGCCCGAGCTCCATGGGGCCCCTCTCGCCCCTAGGCTCCCCGCCCAGGGTTCCAGGGTCCCGGATACAGCCACCCTGTCGAGTTCGGTATAGGGTACCGGGCCTGGCTGGAATCACGCCGGGATCGGTGAGACCTCCTCGGCCGCGGCTCAGCCTCCAAACTCCCTTTCGCGGTTCTCTTCCCTTCAACTTCCATGGGCATGTTCCACACCGGGACCTCCGACCAAGTGTGGCCGGGGAACAGTCGCCCATGCCCGGGTAGCCTCAGCAAGTGCTCCGCTGAGGTCAACTTGGAGGTTGGAGCTCCGACTTCCATGGGCACTGTTCCTCCCCGGGACCTGCCGCCAAGTCTGGCCGGGGGACAGTGACACATTCCCGGGTAGCTTGAGCGGCTTCTCCCGCTGAACTCTTACTTCCATGGGCATGTTCCTCATCAGGAACCAACGACCAAGTGTGGCCCAGGGACAGTGACACATTCCCGGGTAGCCTCAGCAGCTGCTCCCGCTGAGCTACTTCCATGGGCACTATTCCTCCCCGGGACTTGCCGCCAAGTCTTGGCCGGGGGACAGTGACACATTGCCGGGTAGCCTGAGTGGCTGCTCCCGCTGAGCTCTTACTTCCATGGGCATGTTCCTCACCGGGACCAACTACCAAGTGTGGCCGGGTTTCGAGCTCCAAACTCGGCTTGCACTTGGTCGCTTGGGGGGTCCCCTCCGCTCCGGGAAGGGCGCCCTCCAGCGGGCAGACGAGGGTACTTCTAGTCTGCCCGAGCTCCATGGGGCCCCTCTCGCCCCTAGGCTCCCCGCCCAGGGTTCCAGGGTCCCGGATACAGCCACCCTGTCGAGTTCGGTATAGGGTACCGGGCCTGGCTGGAATCACGCCGGGATCGGTGAGACCTCCTCGGCCGCGGCTCAGCCTCCAGACTCCCTTTCGCGGTTCTCTTCCCTTCAACTTCCATGGGCATGTTCCACACCGGGACCTCCGACCAAGTGTGGCCGGGGAACAGTCGCCCATGCCCGGGTAGCCTCAGCAAGTGCTCCCGCTGAGGTCAACTTGGAGGTTGGAGCTCCGACTTCCATGGGCACTGTTCCTCCCCGGGACCTGCCGCCAAGTCTGGCCGGGGGACAGTGACACATTCCCGGGTAGCTTGAGCGGCTTCTCCCGCTGAACTCTTACTTCCATGGGCATGTTCCTCATCAGGAACCAACGACCAAGTGTGGCCCAGGGACAGTGACACATTCCCGGGTAGCCTCAGCAGCTGCTCCCGCTGAGCTACTTCCATGAGCACTATTCCTCCCCGGGACCTGCCGCCAAGTCTGGCCGGGGACAGTGACACATTCCCGGGTAGCCTCAGCAGCTGCTCCCGCTGAGCTACTTCCATGGGCACTATTCCTCCCGGGACTTGCCGCCAAGTCTTGGCCGGGGACAGTGACACATTGCCGGGTAGCCTGAGTGGCTGCTCCCGCTGAGCTCTTACTTCCATGGGCATGTTCCTCACCGGGACCAACTACCAAGTGTGGCCGGGTTTCGAGCTCCAAACTCGGCTTGCACTTGGTCGCTTGGGGGGTCCCCTCCGCTCCGGGAAGGGCGCCCTCCAGCGGGCAGACGAGGGTACTTCTAGTCTGCCCGAGCTCCATGGGGCCCCTCTCGCCCCTAGGCTCCCGCCCAGGGTTCCAGGGTCCCGGATACAGCCACCCTGTCGAGTTCGGTATAGGGTACCGGGCCTGGCTGGAATCACGCCGGGATCGGTGAGACCTCCTCGGCCGCGGCTCAGCCTCCAAACTCCCTTTCGCGGTTCTCTTCCCTTCAACTTCCATGGGCATGTTCCACACCGGGACCTCCGACCAAGTGTGGCCGGGGAACAGTCGCCCATGCCCGGGTAGCCTCAGCAAGTGCTCCCGCTGAGGTCAACTTGGAGGTTGGAGCTCCGACTTCCATGGGCACTGTTCCTCCCCGGGACCTGCCGCCAAGTCTGGCCGGGGGACAGTGACACATTCCCGGGTAGCTTGAGCGGCTTCTCCCGCTGAACTCTTACTTCCATGGGCATGTTCCTCATCAGGAACCAACGACCAAGTGTGGCCCAGGGACAGTGACACATTCCCGGGTAGCCTCAGCAGCTGCTCCCGCTGAGCTACTTCCATGAGCACTATTCCTCCCCGGGACCTGCCGCCAAGTCTGGCCGGGGGACAGTGACACATTCCCGGGTAGCCTCAGCAGCTGCTCCCGCTGAGCTACTTCCATGGGAACTATTCCTCCCCGGGACTTGCCGCCAAGTCTTGGCCGGGGGACAGTGACACATTCCCGGGTAGCCTGAGTGGCTGCTCCCGCTGAGCTCTTACTTCCATGGGCATGTTCCTCACCGGGACATACTACCAAGTGTGGCCGGGTTTCGAGCTCCAAACTCGGCTTGCACTTGGTCGCTTGGGGGGTCCCCTCCGCTCCGGGAAGGGCGCCCTCCAGCGGGCAGACGAGGGTACTTCTAGTCTGCCCGAGCTCCATGGGGCCCCTCTCGCCCCTAGGCTCCCCGCCCAGGGTTCCAGGGTCCCGGATACAGCCACCCTGTCGAGTTCGGTATAGGGTACCGGGCCTGGCTGGAATCACGCCGGGATCGGTGAGACCTCCTCGGCCGCGGCTCAGCCTCCAGACTCCCTTTCGCGGTTCTCTTCCCTTCAACTTCCATGGGCATGTTCCACACCGGGACCTCCGACCAAGTGTGGCCGGGGAACAGTCGCCCATGCCCGGGTAGCCTCAGCAAGTGCTCCCGCTGAGGTCAACTTGGAGGTTGGAGCTCCGACTTCCATGGGCACTGTTCCTCCCCGGGACCTGCCGCCAAGTCTGGCCGGGGGACAGTGACACATTCCCGGGTAGCTTGAGCGGCTTCTCCCGCTGAACTCTTACTTCCATGGGCATGTTCCTCATCAGGAACCAACGACCAAGTGTGGCCCAGGGACAGTGACACATTCCCGGGTAGCCTCAGCAGCTGCTCCCGCTGAGCTACTTCCATGAGCACTATTCCTCCCCGGGACCTGCCGCCAAGTCTGGCCGGGGGACAGTGACACATTCCCGGGTAGCCTCAGCAGCTGCTCCCGCTGAGCTACTTCCATGGGCACTATTCCTCCCCGGGACTTGCCGCCAAGTCTTGGCCGGGGGACAGTGACACATTGCCGGGTAGCCTGAGTGGCTGCTCCCGCTGAGCTCTTACTTCCATGGGCATGTTCCTCACCGGGACCAACTACCAAGTGTGGCCGGGTTTCGAGCTCCAAACTCGGCTTGCACTTGGTCGCTTGGGGGGTCCCCTCCGCTCCGGGAAGGGCGCCCTCAGCGGGCAGACGAGGGTACTTCTAGTCTGCCCGAGCTCCATGGGGCCCCTCTCGCCCCTAGGCTCCCCGCCCAGGGTTCCAGGGTCCCGGATACAGCCACCCTGTCGAGTTCGGTATAGGGTACCGGGCCTGGCTGGAATCACGCCGGGATCGGTGAGACCTCCTCGGCCGCGGCTCAGCCTCCAAACTCCCTTTCGCGGTTCTCTTCCCTTCAACTTCCATGGGCATGTTCCACACCGGGACCTCCGACCAAGTGTGGCCGGGGAACAGTCACCCATGCCCGGGTAGCCTCAGCGGCTGCTCCCGCTGAGGTCAACTTGGAGGTTGGAGCTCCGACTTCCATGGGCACTATTCCTCCCCGGGACCTGCCGCCAAGTCTGGCCGGGGGACAGTGACACATTCCCGGGTAGCCCTGAGCGGCTGCTCCCGCTGCACTCTTTAGTGCCATGGGCATGTTCCTCATCAGGAATCAACGACCAAGTGTGGCCGAGGGACAGTGACACATTCCCGGGTAGCCTGAGTGGCTGCTCCCGCTGAGCTACTTCCATGAGCACTATTCCTCCCGGGACCTGCCGCCAAGTCTGGCCGGGGGACAGTGACACATTCCCGGGTAGCCTGAGTGGCTGCTCCCGCTGAGCTACTTCCATGAGCACTATTCCTCCCCGGGACCTGCCGCCAAGTCTTGGCCGGGGGACAGTGACACATTCCCGGGTAGCCTGAGTGGCTGCTCCCGCTGAGCTCTTACTTCCATGGGCATGTTCCTCACCGGACATACTACCAAGTGTGGCCGAGTTTCGAGCTCCAAACTCGGCTTGCACTTGGTCGCTTGGGGGGTCCCCTCCGCTCCGGGAAGGGCGCCCTCCAGCGGGCAGACGAGGGTACTTCTAGTCTGCCCGAGCTCCATGGGGCCCCTCTCGCCCCTAGGCTCCCGGCCCAGGGTTCCAGGGTCGCGGATCCAGCCACCATGCGGAGTTCGGTTTGGGTACCGGGCCTGGCAGAAATCACGCCGGGATCGGTGAGCCCTCCTCGGCCGCGGCTTCGCGCAAAACTCCCTTTCGCGGTTCTCTTCACTTCAACTTCCATGGACACGTTCCACACTTGGACCTACGACCAAGTGTGCCCGGGGAACAGTAACCCATGCCCGGGCAGCCTCAGCAAGTGCTCCCGCTGAGGTCAATTTGGAGGTTTGAGCTCCGACTTCCATGGCCATGTTCCTCACCGGGACCTACGACCAAGCGTGGCCGGGTTTCGAGCTCCAAACTCGGCTTGCACTTTGTGGCCAAGGGGGTCCCCTCCGCTCCGGGAAGGGCGCCCTCCAGCGGGCAGACGAGGTTACTTCTAGTCTGCCCGAGCTCCATGGGCATTATTCCTCCCCGGGACTTGCCGCCAAGTCTGGCCGGGGGACAGTGACACTTGGCCGGGTAGGCGAAGTGGCTTCTCCCGCTGACTTGCCCCTTTGGAAGTAGGAGCTCTTACTTCCATGGGCATTATACCTCTCGAAGACTTAGAGCCAAGTGAGCTCCTACTTCCATGGGCATTATTCCTCCCCGGGACTTGCCGCCAAGTCTGGCCGGGGGACAGTGACACTTGGCCGGGTAGGCGAAGTGGCTTCTCCCGCTGACTTGCCCCTTTGGAAGTAGGAGCTCCTACTTCCATGGGCATTATTCCTCCCCGGGACTTGCCGCCAAGTCTGGCCGGGGGACAGTGACACTTGGCCGGGTAGGCGAAGTGGCTTCTCCCGCTGACTTGCCCCTTTGGAAGTAGGAGCTCCTACTTCCATGGGCATTATTCCTCCCCGGGACTTGCCGCCAAGTCTGGCCGGGGGACAGTGACACTTGGCCGGGTAGGCGAAGTGGCTTCTCCCGCTGACTTGCCCCTTTGGAAGTAGGAGCTCCTACTTCCATGGGCATTATTCCTCCCCGGGACTTGCCGCCAAGTCTGGCCGGGGGACAGTGACACTTGGCCGGGTAGGCGAAGTGGCTTCTCCCGCTGACTTGCCCCTTTGGAAGGAGGAGCTCCTACTTCCATGGGCATTATTCCTCCCCGGGACTTGCCCCAAGTCTGGCCGGGGACAGTGACACTTGGCCGGGTAGGCGAAGTGGCTTCTCCCGCTGACTTGCCCCTTTGGAAGTAGGAGCTCCTACTTCCATGGGCATTATTCCTCCCCGGGACTTGCCGCCAAGTCTGGCCGGGGGACAGTGACACTTGGCCGGGTAGGCGAAGTGGCTTCTCCCGCTGACTTGCCCCTTTGGAAGTAGGAGCTCTTACTTCCATGGGCATTATACCTCTCGAAGACTTAGAGCCAAGTGAGCTCCTACTTCCATGGGCATTATTCCTCCCCGGGACTTGCCGCCAAGTCTGGCCGGGGGACAGTGACACTTGGCCGGGTAGGCGAAGTGGCTTCTCCCGCTGACTTGCCCCTTTGGAAGGAGGAGCTCCTACTTCCATGGGCATTATTCCTCCCCGGGACTTGCCGCCAAGTCTGGCCGGGGGACAGTGACACTTGGCCGGGTAGGCGAAGTGGCTTCTCCCGCTGACTTGCCCCTTTGGAAGTAGGAGCTCCTACTTCCATGGGCATTATTCCTCCCGGGACTTGCCGCCAAGTCTGGCCGGGGGACAGTGACACTTGGCCGGGTAGGCGAAGTGGCTTCTCCCGCTGACTTGCCCCTTTGGAAGTAGGAGCTCTTACTTCCATGGGCATTATACCTCTCGAAGACTTAGAGCCAAGTGAGCTCCTACTTCCATGGGCATTATTCCTCCCCGGGACCTACTGCCAAGTGTGGCCGGGGAACAGTGACTCTTGGCCGGATAGAACTAGTGGCTTCTCCCGCTGACTTGCCCCTTTGGAAGTAGGAGCTCCTACTTCCATGGGCATTATTCCTCCCCGGGACCTACTGCCAAGTGTGGCCGGGGAACAGTGACATGTGGCCGGATAGGCCAAGTGGCTTCTCCCGCTGACTTGCCCCTTTGGAAGTAGGAGCTCCTACTTCCATGGGCATTATTCCTCCCCGGGACCTACTGCCAAGTGTGGCCGGGGAACAGTGACTCTTGGCCGGTTAGGCCAAGTGGCTTCTCCCGCTGACTTGCCCCTTTGGGTGTAGGAGCTCCTACTTCCATGGGCATTATTCCTCCCCGGGACCTACTGCCAAGTGTGGCCGGGGAACAGTGACTCTTGGCCGGATAGGCCAAGTGGCTTCTCCCGCTGACTTGCCCCTTTGGAAGTAGGAGCTCCTACTTCCATGGGCATTATTCCTCCCCGGGACCTACTGCCAAGTGTGGCCGGGGAACAGTGACTCTTGGCCGGTTAGGCCAAGTGGCTTCTCCCGCTGACTTGCCCCTTTGGAAGTAGGAGCTCCTACTTCCATGGGCATTATTCCTCCCCGGGACCTACTGCCAAGTGTGGCCGGGAACAGTGACTCCTTGGCCGGATAGGCCAAGTGGCTTCTCCCGCTGACTTGCCCTTTGGAAGTAGGAGCTCCTACTTCCATGGGCATTATTCCTCCCCGGGACCTCCTGCCAAGTGTGGCCGGGGAACAGTGACTCTTGGCCGGATAGGCCAAGTGGCTTCTCCCGCTGACTTGCCCCTTTGGAAGTAGGAGCTCCTACTTCCATGGGCATTATTCCTCCCCGGGACTTGCGCCAAGTCTGGCCGGGGGACAGTGACACTTGGCCGGGTAGGCGAAGTGGCTTCTCCCGCTGACTTGCCCCTTTGGAAGTAGGAGCTCTTACTTCCATGGGCATTATACCTCTCGAAGACTTAGAGCCAAGTGAGCTCCTACTTCCATGGGCATTATTCCTCCCCGGGACTTGCCGCCAAGTCTGGCCGGGGGACAGTGACACTTGGCCGGGTAGGCGAAGTGGCTTCTCCCGCTGACTTGCCCCTTCGGAAGTAGGAGCTCCTACTTCCATGGGCATTATTCCCTCCCCGGGACTTGCCGCCAAGTCTGGCCGGGGGACAGTGACACTTGGCCGGGTAGGCGAAGTGGCTTCTCCCGCTGACTTGCCCCTTTGGAAGTAGGAGCTCTTACTTCCATGGGCATTATACCTCTCGAAGACTTAGAGCCAAGTGAGCTCCTACTTCCATGGGCATTATCCTCCCCGGGACTTGCCGCCAAGTCTGGCCGGGGGACAGTGACACTTGGCCGGGTAGGCGGAAGTGGCTTCTCCCGCTGACTTGCCCCTTTGGAAGTAGGAGCTCCTACTTCCATGGGCATTATTCCTCCCCCGGGACCTACTGCCAAGTGTGGCCGGGGGGACAGTGACTCTTGGCCGGATAGGCCAAGTGGCTTCTCCCGCTGACTTGCCCCTTTGGAAGTAGGAGCTCCTACTTCCATGGGCATTATTCCTCCCCGGGACCTACTGCCAAGTGTGGCCGGGGAACAGTGACTCTTGGCCGGGTAGGCCAAGTGGCTTCTCCCGCTGACTTGCCCCTTTGGAAGTAGGAGCTCCTACTTCCATGGGCATTATTCCTCCCCGGGACCTACTGCCAAGTGTGGCCGGGGAACAGTGACTCTTGGCCGGATAGGCCAAGTGGCTTCTCCCGCTGACTTGCCCCTTTGGAAGTAGGAGCTCTTACTTCCATGGGCATTATTCCTCCCCGGGACCTACTGCCAAGTGTGGCCGGGGAACAGTGACTCTTGGCCGGATAGGCCAAGTGGCTTCTCCCGCTGACTTGCCCCTTTGGAAGTAGGAGCTCTTACTTCCATGGTCATTATTCCTCCCCGGGACCTACTGCCAAGTGTAGCCGGGGAACAGTGACTCTTTGCCGGATAGGCCAAGTGGCTTCTCCCGCTGACTTGCCCCTTTGGAAGTAGGAGCTCTTACTTCCATGGGCATTATTCCTCCCCGGGACCTACTGCCAAGTGTGGCCGGGGAACAGTGACTCTTGGCCGCATAGGCCAAGTGGCTTCTCCCGCTGACTTGCCCCTTTGGAAGTAGGAGCTCTTACTTCCATGGTCATTATTCCTCCCCGGGACCTACTGCCAAGTGTAGCCGGGGAACAGTGACTCTTGGCCGGATAGGCCAAGTGGCTTCTCCCGCTGACTTGCCCCTTTGGAAGTAGGAGCTCTTACTTCCATGGGCATTATTCCTCCCCGGGACCTACTGCCAAGTGTGGCCGGGGAACAGTGACTCTTGGCCGCATAGGCCAAGTGGCTTCTCCCGCTGACTTGCCCCTTTGGAAGTAGGAGCTCTTACTTCCATGGTCATTATTCCTCCCCGGGACCTACTGCCAAGTGTAGCCGGGGAACAGTGACTCTTGGCCGGATAGGCCAAGTGGCTTCTCCCGCTGACTTGCCCCTATGGAAGTAGGAGCTCTTACTTCCATGGGCATTATTCCTCCCCGGGACCTACTGCCAAGTGTGGCCGGGGAACAGTGACTCTTGGCCGGATAGGCCAAGTGGCTTCTCCCGCTGACTTGCCCCTTTGGAAGTAGGAGCTCTTACTTCCATGGTCATTATTCCTCCCCGGGACCTACTGCCAAGTGTGGCCGGGGAACAGTGACTCTTGGCCGGATAGGCCAAGTGGCTTCTCCCGCTGACTTGCCCCTTTGGAAGTAGGAGCTCCTACTTCCATGGGCATTATTCCTCCCCGGGACCTACTGCCAAGTGTGGCCGGGGAACAGTGACTCTTGCCTGGGTAGGCCAAGTGGCTTCTCCCGCTGACTTGCCCCTTTGGAAGTAGGAGCTCCTACTTCCATGGGCATTATTCCTCCCCGGGACCTACTGCCAAGTGTGGCCGGGGAACAGTGACTCTTGGCCGGATAGAACTAGTGGCTTCTTCCGCTGACTTGCCCCTTTGGAAGTAGGAGCTCCTACTTCCATGGGCATTATTCCTCCCCGGGACCTACAGCCAAGCTTGGCCGGGGGACAGTGACATGTGGCCGGATAGGCCAAGTGGCTTCTCCCGCTGACTTGCCCCTTTGGAAGTAGGAGCTCCTACTTCCATGGGCATTATTCCTCCCCGGGACCTACTGCCAAGTGTGGCCGGGGAACAGTGACTCTTGGCCGGATAGGCCAAGTGGCTTCTCCCGCTGACTTGCCCCTTTGGAAGTAGGAGCTCCTACTTCCATGGGCATTATTCCTCCCCGGGACCTATTGCCAAGTGTGGCCGGGGAACAGTGACTCTTGGCCGGATAGGCCAAGTGGCTTCTCCCGCTGACTTGCCCCTTTGGAAGTAGGAGCTCTTACTTCCATGGGCATTATTCCTCCCCGGGACCTACTGCCAAGTGTGGCCGGGGAACAGTGACTCTTGGCCGGATAGGCCAAGTGGCTTCTCCCGCTGACTTGCCCCTTTGGAGGTAGGAGCTCCTACTTCCATGGGCATTATTCCTCCCCGGGACCTACTGCCAAGTGTGGCCGGGGAACAGTGACTCTTGGCCGGGTAGGCCAAGTGGCTTCTCCCGCTGACTTGCCCCTTTGGAGGTAGGAGCTCCTACTTCCATGGGCATTATTCCTCCCCGGGACCTACTGCCAAGAGTGGCCGGGGAACAGTGACTCTTGGCCGGATAGGCCAAGTGGCTTCTCCCGCTGACTTGCCCCTTTGGAGGTAGTAGCTCCTACTTCCATGGGCATTATTCCTCCCCGGGACCTACTGCCAAGTGTGGCCGGGGAACAGTGACTCTTGGCCGTGTAGGCCAAGTGGCTTCTCCCGCTGACTTGCCCCTTTGGAAGTAGGAGCTCCTACTTCCATGGGCACTATTCCTCTCCGGGACCTACTGCCAAGTGTGGCCGGGGAACAGTGACTCTTGGCCGGATAGGCCAAGTGGCTTCTCCCGCTGACTTGCCCCTTTGGAAGTAGGAGCTCTTACTCCCATGGGCAGTATACCTCTCGGGGACTTAGAGCCAAGTGTCTTCACCCTTTGGAGGTGGTAGCTCCTACTTCCATGGGCATTATTCCTCCCCGGGACCTACTGCCAAGTGTGGCCGGGGAACAGTGACTCTTGGCCGGATAGAACTAGTGGCTTCTCCCGCTGACTTGCCCCTTTGGAAGTAGGAGCTCCTACTTCCATGGGCATTATTCCTCCCCGGGACCTATTGCCAAGTGTGGCCGGGGAACAGTGACTCTTGGCCGGATAGGCCAAGTGGCTTCTCCCGCTGACTTGCCCCTTTGGAAGTAGGAGCTCCTACTTCCATGGGCATTATTCCTCCCCGGGACCTACTGCCAAGTAAGGCCGGGGAACAGTGACTCTTGGCCGGATAGAACTAGTGGCTTCTTCCGCTGACTTGCCCCTTTGGAAGTAGGAGCTCCTACTTCCATGGGCATTATTCCTCCCCGGGACCTACAGCCAAGTGTGGCCGGGGGACAGTGACATGTGGCCGGATAGGCCAAGTGGCTTCTCCCGCTGACTTGCCCCTTTGGAAGTAGGAGCTCCTACTTCCATGGGCATTATTCCTCCTTGGGACCTACTGCCAAGTGTGGCCGGGGAACAGTGACTCTTGGCCGGGTAGGCCAAGTGGCTTCTCCCGCTGACTTGCCCCTTTGGAAGTAGGAGCTCCTACTTCCATGGGCATTATTCCTCCCCGGGACCTACTGCCAAGTGTGGCCGGGGAACAGTGACTCTTGGCCGGGTAGGCCAAGTGGCTTCTCCCGCTGACTTGCCCCTTTGGAAGTAGGAGCTCTTACTCCCATGGGCAGTATACCTCTCGGGGACTTAGAGCCAAGTGTCTTCACCCTTTGGAGGTAGTAGCTCCTACTTCCATGGGCATTATTCCTCCCCGGGACCTACTGCCAAGTGTAGCCGGGGAACAGTGACTCTTGGCCGGATAGAACTAGTGGCTTCTCCCGCTGACTTGCCCCTTTGGAAGTAGGAGCTCCTACTTCCATGGGCATTATTCCTCCCCGGGACCTATTGCCAAGTGTGGCCGGGGAACAGTGACTCTTGGCCGGATAGGCCAAGTGGCTTCTCCCGCTGACTTGCCCCTTTGGAAGTAGGAGCTCCTACTTCCATGGGCATTATTCCTCCCCGGGACCTACTGCCAAGTAAGGCCGGGGAACAGTGACTCTTGGCCGGATAGAACTAGTGGCTTCTTCCGCTGACTTGCCCCTTTGGAAGTAGGAGCTCCTACTTCCATGGGCATTATTCCTCCCCGGGACCTACAGCCAAGTGTGGCCGGGGGACAGTGACATGTGGTTGGATAGGCCAAGTGGCTTCTCCCGCTGACTTGCCCCTTTGGAAGTAGGAGCTCCTACTTCCATGGGCATTATTCCTCCCCGGGACCTACTGCCAAGTGTGGCCGGGGAACAGTGACTCTTGGCCGCGTAGGCCAAGTGGCTTCTCCCGCTGACTTGCCCCTTTGGAAGTAGGAGCTCCTACTTCCATGGGCATTATTCCTCCCCGGGACCTACTGCCAAGTGTGGCCGGGGAACAGTGACTCTTGGCCGGGTAGGCCAAGTGGCTTCTCCCGCTGACTTGCCCCTTTGGAAGTAGGAGCTCTTACTCCCATGGGCAGTATACCTCTCGGGGACTTAGAGCCAAGTGTCTTCACCCTTTGGAGGTAGTAGCTCCTACTTCCATGGGCATTATTCCTCCCCGGGACCTACTGCCAAGTGTAGCCGGGGAACAGTGACTCTTGGCCGGATAGAACTAGTGGCTTCTCCCGCTGACTTGCCCCTTTGGAAGTAGGAGCTCCTACTTCCATGGGCATTATTCCTCCCCGGGACCTACTGCCAAGAGTGGCCGGGGAACAGTGACTCTTGGCCGGATAGGCCAAGTGGCTTCTCCCGCTGACTTGCCCCTTTGGAAGTAGGAGCTCCTACTTCCATGGGCATTATTCCTCCCCGGGACCTACTGCCAAGTAAGGCCGGGGAACAGTGACTCTTGGCCGGATAGAACTAGTGGCTTCTTCCGCTGACTTGCCCCTTTGGAAGTAGGAGCTCCTACTTCCATGGGCATTATTCCTCCCCGGGACCTACAGCCAAGCTTGGCCGGGGGACAGTGACATGTGGCCGGATAGGCCAAGTGGCTTCTCCCGCTGACTTGCCCCTTTGGAGGTAGGAGCTCTTACTTCCATGGGCATTATTCCTCTCCGGGACCTACAGCCAAGTGTGGCCGGGGAACAGTGAAACTTGGCCGAATAGGCCAAGTGGCTGCTCCCGCTGACTTGCCCCTTTGGAAGTAGGAGCTCCTACTTCCATGGGCATTATTCCTCCCCGGGACCTATAGCCAAGTGTGGCCGGGGGACGGTGACATGTGGCCGGATAGGCCGAGCGGCTTCTCCCGCTGACGTCATCGCTTTGGAAGTAGGAGCTCCTACTTCCATGGGCTTGTTCCTCCCCGGGACTTGCCGCCAAGTCTGGCCGGGGGACAGTGACATGTGGCCGGATAGGCCAACTGGCTGCTCCCGCTGAGCCCCTACTTCCATGGGCTTGTTCGTCCCCCGGGACTTGCCGCCAAGTCTGGCCGGGGAACAGTGACATGCCGCCGGATACGGCCGAGCGGCTGCTCCCGCTGACGTCATCGCTTTGGAAGTAGGAGCTCCTACTTCCATGGGCTTGTTCCTCCCCGGGACTTGCCGCCAAGTCTGGCCGGGGGACAGTGACATGTGGCCGGATAGGCCAACTGGCTGCTCCCGCTGAGCCCCTACTTCCATGGGCTTGTTCGTCCCCGGGACTTGCCGCCAAGTCTGGCCGGGGAACAGTGACATGCCGCCGGATACGGCCGAGCGGCTGCTCCCGCTGACGTCATCACTTTGGAAGTCGGAGCTCCTACTTCCATGTGCTTGTTCCTCCCCGGGACTTGCCGCCAAGTCTGGCCGGGGGACAGTGACATGTGGCCGGATAGGCCAACTGGCTGCTCCCGCTGAGCCCCTACTTCCATGGGCTTGTTCGTCCCCGGGACTTGCCGCCAAGTCTGGCCGGGGAACAGTGACATGCCGCCGGATACGGCCGAGCGGCTGCTCCCGCTGACGTCATCACTTTGGAAGTCGGAGCTCCTACTTCCATGGGCTTGTTCCTCCCCGGGACTTGCCGCCAAGTCTGGCCGGGGGACAGTGACATGTGGCCGGATAGGCCAACTGGCTGCTCCCGCTGAGCCCCTACTTCCATGGGCTTGTTCGTCCCCGGGACTTGCCGCCAAGTCTGGCCGGGGAACAGTGACATGCCGCCGGATACGGCCGAGCGGCTGCTCCCGCTGACGTCATCACTTTGGAAGTCGGAGCTCCTACTTCCATGGGCTTGTTCCTCCCCGGGACTTGCCGCCAAGTCTGGCCGGGGGACAGTGACATGTGGCCGGATAGGCCAACTGGCTGCTCCCGCTGAGCCCCTACTTCCATGGGCTTGTTCGTCCCCGGGACTTGCCGCCAAGTCTGGCCGGGGAACAGTGACATGCCGCCGGATACGGCCGAGCGGCTGCTCCCGCTGACGTCATCACTTCGGAAGTCCATGCACGGGGCAAGGCTCGCACTCCAGGCGAGAACCAGCTCTGCGGGGCCGGCGGCGCGTGCTTGGCTGAACCCCCGTGACCAACGGGGGCTAGACGTCGGAGGCATGCCCGCAGAGGTGCACCCCTCGCCGGCCACACTCTCTGACATCCTCCGGCCTCTGCTCCGCGCCTACGTTCTACGCGGCTTATGTCTGCCACTGCACGGCACTCTATGTATGCTCTGCATCACTCGCCGCCCTTGCCCAATGATCCATGACTTTATGCTTTGTGTGCTGCCCGCGGGCCTGCTGGCTCTCGCCAATGACGGAGGCACACTGCTCTCTCCGGCTCTCGCTCTCGGGGCATGCCGGCACACGCGCGCCCCCTTCACCGGCCACTACTGCGCTCGCTACACGGCTACACGCAGCGAAGCCCCCTGCTCCTCCATCAGGCAGCTCCACTGCCGTCTGGGCACCTTCCGATAACCCACCAGACTTAAGCCCGCCCCCCGAGCATTAAGCCCGCCCCCCGAGCATTAAGCCCGCCCCCGAAAATTAAGCCCACCCCCGAAAATTAAGCCCACCGACGAGTAATGCACCCCTCGAGGTTTATTAGAGAAGGTGGGGGGGGGGGGGGGCGCCGCCGGCGGCGCGCAGAGGTCCGCTCCGACGCTCTCTTAGCCAGCGAGAGAATACCTTAGTTCAAGACGAAGTTGTCCAAACACCCCCCCCCCCCACGCGGCGG
>NW_027285417.1:0-22500 GCF_040894005.1 Engystomops pustulosus | reverse complement strand
CCCGCTCCTAGCACGCTGGCAAGCAATGGAGTCTTCCCCGCGGCAGCCACCGCCCTCGCCCTAGCCTCGCCGTCGGTCGATGAAGAACGTCGTTCGCCCTCCTCTGGCTCGGGATTTGGAAACGGCCTGGCCTTCGCCTACTCCGTCGGGCAACTGCCTTCCGCCAGCCCCTTCCCTCGAATCCCCTTCTTCCATTTTAGACCCGATCAGGGGATTGGTCAGCCCAGCCCTGGGGTAAGAAGAGGGGTTGGGGTCGGTTCGGCTTCGGGTGCCCCGCTCGGCCAAAGGTTCCCCTCGCTTTGGAAGCACGCGAGGTCGCGGAGGGTGCGGGGTTATTTTTTCGGCTCCCTGGCTTCGCGGGAGCGGCCTTCGGCTAGGGCCGAGGCCGTCCGGCCCGCGCAGATTTGGACCGGGGTCCGGGGCGAGTACCTGCCTCTCTCACGAAGGGAGTGTCACCGGTAAGAAGCCTCTTCCCACGTCTGCTTGCCGACTTACGCTCGCCCCGACGAGAGGCCCAACCGAAAGAGTGGAAAGGGGCAGAGATTTCCAGGGTCGCCCCACCAGGGATGCAATACCCCAGTGCAGACTGTCGGCCCTGCCCCGAACCTACTCGGTGGTTTGAAGGTTAACCTCTTGGGGAAAAGCAGCGATTCGCCTCGCGGTGCGTGCCTCCGCGGATCTAAACCCCCTCGATCGATGTGGGGCCAGAGGACCCCTTTTCCCCGTACGAAACGGCCGGCTCACCATGGGCTCGACATCCGTGGGTCGGAGAGTTGAGCGCTTACGCGCGGCGGGACCTTATAACCTGCAGCGGCTGAGGAGCGAAGATTTCCAGGGTGGGCCCCCGGGGATGCCATACCCCGAGCAGCCAGTCGGCCCCGCTCCTAGCGCGCTGACGAGCAATGGAGTCTTCCCCGCGGCAGCCACCGCCCTCGCCTCGCCGTCGGTCGATGAAGAGCCGAGTTCGCCCTCCTCTGCTCGGGACTCGGAAACGGCCTGGCCTTCGCCTACTCCGTCGGGCAACTGCCTTCCGCCAGCCCCTTCCCTCGAATCCCCTTCTTCCATTTTAGACCCGATCAGGGGATTGGTCAGCCCAGCCCTGGGGTAGGAAGAGGGGTTGGGGTCGGTTCGGCTTCCGGTGCCCCCGCTCGGCCAAAGGTCCCCTCGCTTTGGAAGCAGAGGGTGCCGGGGTTATTTTCGGCTTGACGCCTAGTCCGGTCCCTGCCGGTTCCCGTGGAGGCCCGCGGTCAAAACCAGCTCCCCGGCTGTCGGAGCCGGAGCCCCGCAGCCCGAGCGGACGCACCGAGTCCCTCATGTAAGGGATAGCCGCCCCTACGGAACGGCCCGGACTGGGACCAGGCACCCCCAGGCGCCGAAGGGGTGGGTCGGCCGTGTTGCCGAAGCTTAGCCGGCGCTGATGACCGCAGCCCCTAACGATGCCCACAGGCGGGGGAGCCAAGGAGAGCACTAGGAAGACGTGGCGGGGTCGGACGGCTCAATTTCCAGGGTGGGACCCCGGGGGTTCAGTACCCCGGGCATCCGGTCGGTTTCGCCGGCGCGACCCCAAGCCTTCCACGGCCCCCTTCGTGGGTGCAGGGATACCGTGCAGGGTGCAGGCTTAGACGCCAATTCCCCAGAAGTTTTAGGGATAGGGTTTGTCCGGGCGCCACCGCAGCGACAACCTCGCAAGAAGCTCTCTTCCACAAAAGCACGGGCAACGTTCGTGTGCGAGTGTTGGTCTCCCATGGTCTACCGACTCCCCCGGGCGGCCCAAGCGTTACGCCCACGGCCGGGCCCTCGAGCAGGCGCACCCCTGGTGCCTCTCGTAAGGGAAGGCTACGGTCCTCAACCCCTCGTATGGCGGGGAGGGCGCATTTGAAACGCTAAAGGACGAGCCCTGTTCGGGACCTGGCGGGGATCCGCGGATTGGCGAGAGGGATGGGTCTGCCGTTGGTCAGAGGGGACGCACCCCTGGGACGCAGTTTGGCATTAGCGACCGATGGCCCATCTACGACCATGTACTCCGGGAGCGCCAAGGAGGACGCGGGTGGGCTTTGGGGGCAGACTCAATTTCCAGGGTCTGGGCGCCGGGGGTGCAATACCCTTAAGCGCTCATGTCGGTTTCGTCTGCCGCCCGCCTCTGGCCCGGCTCCTAGTGACGGGTGCTGTGAACGTGCGATCGTGCTTGCGGTTGAAGAGTTCAAAGGCTACCGCTGGGGATAACACGCCCGGGGAATTTAGAAACCCCCCCCTCCGCTACAATCTCTGCTTCTGCCGGACTCGGAGGGGAGCCGCCCCGGGGGCGACCGCTCCCTCTCCTCTTCCGCGGCGTGCCGCGCGCTTCGCCGTCAGCAGCGGAGCGAACCTTTTTCTCGGTCCGCAGCTCTTCAGGCGTAGGCGGGCAGCGCTAACAGGGTACACTGGGGACCACTCGACCGCAACCGCTCCTCCGACCGACGAGCATACCTACCGCGGATACGCCACGGTGGGTCTAAGCCTCGTCGCCGCCGCGAGGAGCAGGCGGGAGCCGTCCCTTTTCGTGCTGCGGAAATAAACCGTGGACACAGAGGTGTGTCTGCGCTCTCCGACCGGGCGGGGGGCGATTGGACTTGCCCGAGGGACACTAGGCGAGGCGCTGCCGCGGGAGCCGGAGCTCCGCGCTGGACGCTGCCGCCGCCGCCGCCGCCCCCCACCCACGGTACGGTGGAGTACGCCCGTTCCATACGCTTCGTAGCAAACCTCAGCCGAAGCAGAGAGTCCTACCGCTGTGGCAGGAGCGGGGCCGTGCGAGGACCACACTGGCACCGCGCTACACAACCTTAGGCAGAGGACCACAGCCGCTCACGGGGAGCGGGGGATTGATGCGCGACCAAGACTGAGGCTAAGGAACGCTTTACCATAAACCGGCCGGGGCCAATACCCCTGACCGAGCAAAGTGCCCTGCCCCGCCGGATCGCGCTGTGTCAGATCGATCAAAAGAGCGGAGAGCCGAGACTCTACCGCTGGGAGTTTGTGGAGAACGGCCTGGCTTGCGTCCCGTCCTCCCGCCCTCGACCTCACATGGCTAGCCTCACCCGCCGGGAGCCACCCCATTGGGGACCGTAGGGCGGAGAAGGGGTCTCCGCGTCCGGAATTTACTTGTGGAGAACGGCCTGGCTTACGTCCCGTCCTCCCGCCCTCGACCTCACATGGCTAGCCTCACCCGCCGGGCGCCACCCCATTGGGGACCGTAGGGCGGAGAAGGGGTCTCCGCGTCCGGAATTTACTTGTGGAGAACGGCCTGGCTTACGTCCCGTCCTCCCGCCCTCGACCTCACACGGCTAGCCTCACCCGCCGGGCGCCACCCCATTGGGGACCGTAGGGCGGAGAAGGGGTCTCCGCGTCCGGAATTTACTTGTGGAGAACGGCCTGGCTTACGTCCCGTCCTCCCGCCCTCGACCTCACATGGCTAGCCTCACCCGCCGGGCGCCACCCCATTGGGGACCGTAGGGCGGAGAAGGGGTCTCCGCGTACGGAATTTCTTGTGGAGAACGGCCTGGCTTACGTCCCGTCCTCCCATGGCTAGCCTCACCCGCCGGGCGCCACCCCATTGGGGACCGTAGGGCGGAGAAGGGGTCTCCGCGTCCGGAATTTCTTGTGGAGAACGGCCTGGCTTACGTCCCGTCCTCCCGCCCTCGACCTCACATGGCTAGCCTACCCCGCCGGGCGCCGCTCCATTGGGGATACGGTACGGCAAAGCGCGACGCCGCACGATGCCAACACTTTGTGCAAAAACCTGGCAGAGTCGACCAAAACCTCGCTTCTTTGACCGGTATTTTTGATGCTTTTCTCTGCCGCCGAAGGTGCACTGAGGGTCGGATCGCCCAAAATTTTTACCGGTCGTTTTGGTCTGCGGTTCTTCCGAGAGGTGCCCGCCTGACAGTTCTTTTTCAGCAGCCTCCGAAAGGCCATCCAGCGGGCAAGCCAGGGGTTGGCAGCCGCCGGCGGTGAGCCTTCCCCGGCCGGGGCAGACGGCTCCGACCGCAAAATTTTTTCGACTTTCGCCGAGGCCAAAACCCCATGCACTTTTAAAGCCTGCCCGCAGCGCCGTCTCCTGTCAGACGTCCCTTGCCGCCTGCGGTGGTCCTCGCCCGGCAGAGAGAAGCCGGAGTCGCCCCCTCTCCGGTTCTTTTTCACCATTCCGGAGCTCTGAAATCTGCCGGACACCGAGTGACCGAGGACGCTTCCAGGAGGGCGGCAGCGAGAGGCAGAGTGCCACCGGTCGGGTCGCCGGTTCTCCCACACTTTGAAAATTTTTCGCTTGTTCTGGTGGGATGGAGAGAGAGCGTGGCTTATGCGCCCTCTGCCCCGCGGTCCGCCCTGGCTGGCCTTACGCCGGTGGTTCGCCAGGCCACCGGCACCTTGTACGGCGGGGACGGCGTGGCTTATGCGCCCGTCAACCCACCTACTCGCCCCGGCTAGCCTTTTACCCGGAGGGCGCCACGCTCCGGGTACCAGTGAGCGGCACGAACCCAGTCATACCATGCCGCTCACCTCGCGCCCTCTCCGGCCTCCGCCGCGGAGACCTCCCGCTAGGACCTGCGGGGGGCGATTTCTGCCAAAATCTACAAAGTCCCCGATGGTTAAGGACGTAGACTGTTGAGCGGGACCTACACACTCTTGTAGCCGATGGGGCTCGCCATTTCCCGCAGAAAATGGACCACCTCCCGCAGAGGAACATGAAATGCCCCTTCCCGCGGGACCCGAAGGACCGCTCTGTCCGAGCAGGCCTCCAGGACCACGGCACGCAAAAGCGACTCAGTCCCGCTGGCATTACGGATCTGACTTTGTGCAAAAACCAGGCAGAGTCGACCAAAACCTCCCTTCTTTGACCGGTGTTTTTGTTGCTTTTCTCTGCCGCCGAAGGTGCACTGAGGGTCGGATCGCCCAAAATTTTTACCGGTCGTTTTGGTCTGCGGTTCTTCCGAGAGGTGCCCGCCTGACAGTTCTTTTTCAGCAGCCTCCGAAAGGGCATCCAGCGGGCAAGCCAGGGGTTGGCAGCCGCCGGCGGTGAGCCTTCCCCGGCCGGGGCAGACAGCTCCGACCGCAAATTTTTTTCGACTTTCGCCGAGGCCAAAACCCCATGCACTTTTAAAGCCTGCCCGCAGCGCCGTCTCCTGGCAGACGTCCCTTGCCGCCTGCGGTGGTCCTCGCCCGGCAGAGAGAAGCCGGTTTCGCCCTCTCACCGGTTCTTTTTCACCATTCCGGAGCTCTGAAATCTGCCGGACACCGAGTGACCGAGGACGCTTCCAGGAGGGCGGCAGCGAGAGGCAGAGTGCCACCGGTCGGGTCCCCGGTTCTCCCACACTTTGAAAATTTTTCGCTTGTTCTGGTGGGATGGAGAGAGAGCGTGGCTTATGCGCCCTCTGCCCCGCGGTACGCCCTTGGCTAGCCTTACGCCGGTGGTTCGCCAGGCCACCGGCACCTTGTACAGCGGGGACGGCGTGGCTTATGCGCCCTCTGCCCCGCGGTCCGCCCTGTCTAGCCTTACGCCGGTGGTTCGCCAGGCCACCGGCACCTTGTACGGCGGGGACGGCGTGGCTTATGCGCCCGTCAACCCACCTGCTCGCCCCGGCTAGCCTTTTACCCGGAGGGCGCCACGCTCCGGGTAGCAGTGAGCGGCACGAGCCCAGTCATACCATGCCGCTCACCTCGCACCTTTTCCGGCCTCCGCCGCGGAGACCTCCCGCTAGGACATGCGGGGGGCGATCTTGACCAAAATCTACAAAGTCCCCGATGGTTAAGGACGTAGACTGTTGAGCGGGACCTACACACTCTTGCAGCCGAAGGGGCTCGCCATTTCCCGCAGAAAATGGACCACCTCCCGCAGAGGAACATGAAATGCCCCTTCCCGCGGGACCCGAAAGGACCGCCCTGTCCGAGCAGGCCTCCAGGACCACGGCACGCAAAAGCGACTCAGTCCCGCTGGCATTACGGATCTGACTTAGTGCAAAAACCTGGCAGAGTCGACCAAAACTCCCCTTCTCTGACCGGTATTTTTGTTGCTTTTCTCTGCCGCCGAAGGTGCACTACGGGTCGGATCGCCCAAAATTTTTACCGGTCGTTTTGGTCTGCGGTTCTTCCGAGAGGTGCCCGCCTGACAGTTCTTTTTCAGAAGCCTCCGAAAGGCCATCCAGCGGGCAAGCCATGAGTTGGCAGCCGCCGGCGGTGAGCCTTCCCCGGCCGGGGCAGACAGCTCCGACCGCATAATTTTTTCGACTTTTGCCGAGGCCAAAACCCCATGCACTTTTAAAGCCTGCCCGCAGCGCCGTCTCCTGTCAGACGTCCCCGCCGCCTGCGGTGGTCCTCGCCCGGCAGAGAGAAGCCGGAGTCGCCCTCTCTCCGGTTCTTTTTCACCATTCCGGAGGTCTGAAATCTGCCGTACTCCGAGTGACCGAGGACGCTTCCAGGAGGACGGCAGCGAGAGGCAGAGTGCCACCGGTCGGGAAGCCGGTTCTCCCACACTTTGAAAATTTTTCGCTTGTGCTGGTGGGATGGAGAGAGAGCGTGGCTTATGCGCCCTCTGCCCCGCGGTACGCCCTTGGCTAGCCTTACGCCGGTGGTTCGCCAGGCCACCGGCACCTTGTACGGCGGGGACGGCGTGGCTTATGCGCCCGTCAACCCACCTACTCGCCCCGGCTAGCCTTTTACCCGGAGGGCGCCACGCTCCGGGTAGCAGTGAGCGGCACGAGCCCAGTCATACCATGCCGCTCACCTCGCACCTTTTCCGGCCTCCGCCGCGGAGACCTCCCGCTAGGACATGCGGGGGGCGATCTTGACCAAAATCTACAAAGTCCCCGATGGTTAAGGACGTAGACTGTTGAGCGGGACCTACACACTCTTGCAGCCGAAGGGGCTCGCCATTTCCCGCAGAAAATGGACCACCTCCCGCAGAGGAACATGAAATGCCCCTTCCCGCGGGACCCGAAGGACCACTCTGTCCGAGCAGGCTTCCAGGACCACGGCACGCAAGAGCGACTCAGTCCCGCTGGCATTACGGATCTGACTTAGTGCAAAAACCTGGCAGAGTCGACCAAAACTCCCCTTCTCTGACCGGTATTTTTGTTGCTTTTCTCTGCCGCCGAAGGTGCACTACGGGTCGGATCGCCCAAAATTTTTACCGGTCGTTTTGGTCTGCGGTTCTTCCGAGAGGTGCCCGCCTGACAGTTCTTTTTCAGCAGCCTCCGAAAGGCCATCCAGCGGGCAAGCCAGGGGTTGGCAGCCGCCGGCGGTGAGCCTTCCCCGGCCGGGGCAGACAGCTCCGACCGCATAATTTTTTCGACTTTCGCCGAGGCCAAAACCCCTTGCACTTTTAAAGCCTGCCCGCAGCGCCGTCTCCTGTCAGACGTCCCCGCCGCCTGCGGTGGTCCTCGCCCGGCAGAGAGAAGCCGGAGTCGCCCTCTCTCCGGTTCTTTTTCACCATTCCGGAGCTCTTAAATCTGCCATACTCCGAGTGACCGAGGACGCTTCCAGGAGGGCGGCAGCGAGAGGCAGAGTGCAACTGGTCGGGAAGCCGGTTCTCCCACACTTTGAAAATTTTTCGCTTGTGCTGGTGGGATGGAGAGAGAGCGTGGCTTATGCGCCCTCTGCCCCGCGGTACGCCCTTGGCTAGCCTTACGCCGGTGGTTCGCCAGGCCACCGGCACCTTGTACGGCGGGGACGGCGTTGCTTATGCGCCCGTCATCCCACCTACTCGCCCCGGCTAGCCTTTTACCCGGAGGGCGCCACGCTCCGGGTAGCAGTGAGCGGCACGAGCCCAGTCATACCATGCCGCTCACCTCGCACCTTTTCCGGCCTCCGCCGCGGAGACCTCCCGCTAGGACATGCGGGGGGCGATCTTGACCAAAATCTACAAAGTCCCCGATGGTTAAGGACGTAGACTGTTGAGCGGGACCTACACACTCTTGCAGCCGAAGGGGCTCGCCATTTCCCGCAGAAAATGGACCACCTCCCGCAGAGGAACATGAAATGCCCCTTCCCGCGGGACCCGAAGGACCACTCTGTCCGAGCAGGCTTCCAGGACCACGGCACGCAAGAGCGACTCAGTCCCGCTGGCATTACGGATCTGACTTAGTGCAAAAACCTGGCAGAGTCGACCAAAACTCCCCTTCTCTGACCGGTATTTTTGTTGCTTTTCTCTGCCGCCGAAGGTGCACTACGGGTCGGATCGCCCAAAATTTTTACCGGTCGTTTTGGTCTGCGGTTCTTCCGAGAGGTGCCCGCCTGACAGTTCTTTTTCAGCAGCCTCCGAAAGGCCATCCAGCGGGCAAGCCAGGGGTTGGCAGCCGCCGGCGGTGAGCCTTCCCCGGCCGGGGCAGACAGCTCCGACCGCATAATTTTTTCGACTTTCGCCGAGGCCAAAACCCCATGCACTTTTAAAGCCTGCCCGCAGCGCCGTCTCCTGTCAGACGTCCCCGCCGCCTGCGGTGGTCCTCGCCCGGCAGAGAGAAGCCGGAGTCGCCCTCTCTCCGGTTCTTTTTCACCATTCCGGAGCTCTTAAATCTGCCATACTCCGAGTGACCGAGGACGCTTCCAGGAGGGCGGCAGCGAGAGGCAGAGTGCAACCGGTCGGGAAGCCGGTTCTCCCACACTTTGAAAATTTTTCGCTTGTGCTGGTGGGATGGAGAGAGAGCGTGGCTTATGCGCCCTCTGCCCCGCGGTACGCCCTTGGCTAGCCTTACGCCGGTGGTTCGCCAGGCCACCGGCACCTTGTACGGCGGGGACGGCGTTGCTTATGCGCCCGTCATCCCACCTACTCGCCCCGGCTAGCCTTTTACCCGGAGGGCGCCACGCTCCGGGTAGCAGTGAGCGGCACGAGCCCAGTCATACCATGCCGCTCACCTCGCACCTTTTCCGGCCTCCGCCGCGGAGACCTCACGCTCTGTTCTGCGGAGAGCGATTTTGGGCAAAATCTACAAAGTCCCCGATGGTTAAGGACGTAGACTGTTCAGCGGGACCTACACACTCTTGTAGCCGAAGGGGCTCGCCATTTCCCGCAGAAAATGGATCACCTCCCGCAGAGGAACATGAAATGCCCCTTCCCGCGGGACCCGCAGGACCGCTCTGTCCGAGCAGGCCTCCAGGACCACGGCACGCAAAAGCGACTCAGTCCCGCTGGCATTACGGATCTGACTTAGTGCAAAAACCTGGCAGAGTCGACCAAAACTCCCCTTCTCTGACCGGTATTTTTGTTGCTTTTCTCTGCCGCCGAAGGTGCACTACGGGTCGGATCGCCCAAAATTTTTACCGGTCGTTTTGGTCTGCGGTTCTTCCGAGAGGTGCCCGCCTGACAGTTCTTTTTCAGAAGCCTCCGAAAGGGCATCCAGCGGGCAAGCCAGGGGTTGGCAGCCGCCGGCGGTGAGCCTTCCCCGGCCGGGGCAGACAGCTCCGACCGCATAATTTTTTCGACTTTTGCCGAGGCCAAAACCCCATGCACTTTTAAAGCCTGCCCGCAGCGCCGTCTCCTGTCAGACGTCCCCGCCGCCTGCGGTGGTCCTCGCCCGGCAGAGAGAAGCCGGAGTCGCCCTCTCTCCGGTTCTTTTTCACCATTCCGGAGCTCTTAAATCTGCCGTACTCCGAGTGACCGAGGACGCTTCCAGGAGGGCGGCAGCGAGAGGCAGAGTGCCACCGGTCGGGAAGCCGGTTCTCCCACACTTTGAAAATATTTCGCTTGTGCTGGTGGGATGGAGAGAGAGCGTGGCTTATGCGCCCTCTGCCCCGCGGTCCGCCCTGGCTAGCCTTACGCCGGTGGTTCGCCAGGCCACCGGCACCTTGTACGGCGGGGACGGCGTTGCTTATGCGCCCGTCATCCCACCTACTCGCCCCGGCTAGCCTTTTACCCGGAGGGCGCCACGCTCCGGGTAGCAGTGAGCGGCACGAGCCCAGTCATACCATGCCGCTCACCTCGCACCTTTTCCGGCCTCCGCCGCGGAGACCTCACGCTCTGTTCTGCGGAGAGCGATTTTGGGCAAAATCTACAAAGTCCCCGATGGTTAAGGACGTAGACTGTTGAGCGGGACCTACACACTCTTGTAGCCGAAGGGGCTCGCCATTTCCCGCAGAAAATGGATCACCTCCCGCAGAGGAACATGAAATGCCCCTTCCCGCGGGACCCGAAGGACCGCTCTGTCCGAGCAGGCCTCCAGGACCACGGCACGCAAAAGCGACTCAGTCCCGCTGGCATTACGGATCTGACTTAGTGCAAAAACCTGGCAGAGTCGACCAAAACTCCCCTTCTCTGACCGGTATTTTTGCTGCTTTTCTCTGCCGCCGAAGGTGCACTACGTGTCGGATCGCCCAAAATTTTTACCGGTCGTTTTGGTCTGCGGTTCTTCCGAGAGGTGCCCGCCTGACAGTTCTTTTTCAGCAGCCTCCGAAAGGGCATCCAGCGGGCAAGCCAGGGGTTGGCAGCCGCCGGCGGTGAGCCTTCCCCGGCCGGGGCAGACAGCTCCGACCGCATAATTTTTTCGAACTTCTCCGAGGTCAAAATCCCAGGCACTCCGACGGAAGGTCCGCCGCGCGTCTCCCGTCTGACGTCCCCGCCGCTCGCGGTGGTCCTCGCCCGGCAGGGAGCTGCCGGATTCGCCCTCTTACCGGTTCTTTTTCACCTTTCCGGAGCTCTGATATCTGCCGCACACACAGTGACCGAGGACGCTTCCAGGAGGGCGGCAGCGAGAGGCAGAGTGCCACCGGGCGGGTCCTCGGTTCTCCCACACTTAGAAAATTTTTGCGCTTGTGCTGGTGCGAGGACGTAGGTCTTTCGACCGGGGCAAGCCTGGAGGGCGGTAGCCGGGATTGGCGCCCTATTCCCGGCTAGCTCTCGGAGGCTTCACCCGGTTGGAGGTTGGAGCTCCGACTTCCATGGGCATGTTCCTCACCGGGACCTACGACCAAGTGTGGCCGAGGGACAGTGACACATTCCCGGGTAGCCTGAGTGGCTGCTCCCGCTGAGCTACTTCCATGGGCACTATTCCTCCCCGGGACTTGCCGCCAAGTCTTGGCCGGGGGACAGTGACACATTCCCGGGTAGCCTGAGTGGCTTCTCCCGCTGAGCTCTTACTTCCATGGGCATGTTCCTCACCGGGACCAACTACCAAGTGTGGCCGGGTTTCGAGCTCCAAACTCGGCTTGCACTTGGTCGCTTGGGGGGTCCCCTCCGCTCCGGGAAGGGCGCCCTCCAGCGGGCAGACGAGGGTACTTCTAGTCTGCCCGAGCTCCATGGGGCCCCTCTCGCCCCTAGGCTCCCCGCCCAGGGTTCCAGGGTCCCGGATAAAGCCACCCTGCCGAGTTCGGTATAGGGTACCGGGCCTGGCTGGAATCACGCCGGGATCGGTGAGACCTCCTCGGCCGCGGCTCAGCCTCCAAACTCCCTTTCGCGGTTCTCTTCCCTTCAACTTCCATGGGCATGTTCCACACCGGGACCTCCGACCAAGTGTGGCCGGGGAACAGTCACCCATGCCCGGGTAGCCTCAGCGGCTGCTCCCGCTGAGGTCAACTTGGAGGTTGGAGCTCCGACTTCCATGGGCACTATTCCTCCCCGGGACCTGCCGCCAAGTCTGGCCGGGGGACAGTGACACATTCCCGGGTAGCCCTGAGCGGCTGCTCCCGCTGAACTCTTACTTCCATGGGCATGTTCCTCATCAGGAACCAACGACCAAGTGTGGCCCAGGGACAGTGACACATTCCCGGTTAGCCTGAGTGGCTGCTCCCGCTGAGCTACTTCCATGAGCACTATTCCTCCCCGGGACCTGCCGCCAAGTCCGGCCGGGGGACAGTGACACATTCCCGGGTAGCCTGAGCGGCTGCTCCCGCTGAGCTACTTCCATGGGCACTATTCCTCCCCGGGACTTGCCGCCAAGTCTTGGCCGGGGGACAGTGACACATTGCCGGGTAGCCTGAGTGGCTGCTCCCGCTGAGCTCTTACTTCCATGGGCATGTTCCTCACCGGGACATACTACCAAGTGTGGCCGGGTTTCGAGCTCCAAACTCGGCTTGCACTTGGTCGCTTGGGGGTCCCCTCCGCTCCGGGAAGGGCGCCCTCCAGCGGGCAGACGAGGGTACTTCTAGTCTGCCCGAGCTCCATGGGGCCCCTCTCGCCCCTAGGCTCCCCGCCCAGGGTTCCAGGGTCCCGGATACAGCCACCCTGCCGAGTTCGGTATAGGGTACCGGGCCTGGCTGGAATCACGCCGGGATCGGTGAGACCTCCTCGGCCGCGGCTCAGCCTCCAAACTCCCTTTCGCGGTTCTCTTCCCTTCAACTTCCATGGGCATGTTCCACACCGGGACCTCCGACCAAGTGTGGCCGGGGAACAGTCACCCATGCCCGGGTAGCCTCAGCGGCTGCTCCCGCTGAGGTCAACTTGGAGGTTGGAGCTCCGACTTCCATGGGCACTATTCCTCCCCGGGACCTGCCGCCAAGTCTGGCCGGGGGACAGTGACACATTCCCGGGTAGCCCTGAGCGGCTGCTCCCGCTGAACTCTTACTTCCATGGGCATGTTCCTCATCAGGAACCAACGACCAAGTGTGGCCCAGGGACAGTGACACATTCCCGGTTAGCCTGAGTGGCTGCTCCCGCTGAGCTACTTCCATGAGCACTATTCCTCCCCGGGACCTGCCGCCAAGTCTGGCCGGGGGACAGTGACACATTCCCGGGTAGCCTGAGCGGCTGCTCCCGCTGAGCTACTTCCATGGGCACTATTCCTCCCCGGGACTTGCCGCCAAGTCTTGGCCGGGGGACAGTGACACATTGCCGGGTAGCCTGAGTGGCTGCTCCCGCTGAGCTCTTACTTCCATGGGCATGTTCCTCACCGGGACATACTACCAAGTGTGGCCGGGTTTCGAGCTCCAAACTCGGCTTGCACTTGGTCGCTTGGGGGTCCCCTCCGCTCCGGGAAGGGCGCCCTCCAGCGGGCAGACGAGGGTACTTCTAGTCTGCCCGAGCTCCATGGGGCCCCTCTCGCCCCTAGGCTCCCCGCCCAGGGTTCCAGGGTCCCGGATACAGCCACCCTGCCGAGTTCGGTATAGGGTACCGGGCCTGGCTGGAATCACGCCGGGATCGGTGAGACCTCCTCGGCCGCGGCTCAGCCTCCAAACTCCCTTTCGCGGTTCTCTTCCCTTCAACTTCCATGGGCATGTTCCACACCGGGACCTCCGACCAAGTGTGGCCGGGGAACAGTCACCCATGCCCGGGTAGCCTCAGCGGCTGCTCCCGCTGAGGTCAACTTGGAGGTTGGAGCTCCGACTTCCATGGGCACTATTCCTCCCCGGGACCTGCCGCCAAGTCTGGCCGGGGGACAGTGACACATTCCCGGGTAGCTTGAGCGGCTTCTCCCGCTGAACTCTTACTTCCATGGGCATGTTCCTCATCAGGAACCAACGACCAAGTGTGGCCCAGGGACAGTGACACATTCCCGGGTAGCCTCAGCAGCTGCTCCCGCTGAGCTACTTCCATGAGCACTATTCCTCCCCGGGACCTGCCGCCAAGTCTGGCCGGGGGACAGTGACACATTCCCGGGTAGCCTGAGCGGCTGCTCCCGCTGGGCTACTTCCATGGGCACTATTCCTCCCCGGGACCTGCCGCCAAGTCTGGCCGGGGGACAGTGACACATTCCCGGGTAGCCTGAGTGGCTGCTCCCGCTGAGCTCTTACTTCCATGGGCATGTTCCTCACCGGGACATACTACCAAGTGTGGCCGGGTTTCGAGCTCCAAACTCGGCTTGCACTTGGTCGCTTGGGGGGTCCCCTCCGCTCCGGGAAGGGCGCCCTCCAGCGGGCAGACGAGGGTACTTCTAGTCTGCCCGAGCTCCATGGGGCCCCTCTCGCCCCTAGGCTCCCCGCCCAGGGTTCCAGGGTCCCGGATACAGCCACCCTGTCGAGTTCGGTATAGGGTACCGGGCCTGGCTGGAATCACGCCGGGATCGGTGAGACCTCCTCGGCCGCGGCTCAGCCTCCAAACTCCCTTTCGCGGTTCTCTTCCCTTCAACTTCCATGGGCATGTTCCACACCGGGACCTCCGACCAAGTGTGGCCGGGGAACAGTCACCCAGGCCCGGGTAGCCTCAGCGGCTGCTCCCGCTGAGGTCAACTTGGAGGTTGGAGCTCCGACTTCCATGGGCACTATTCCTCCCCGGGACCTGCCGCCAAGTCTGGCCGGGGGACAGTGACACATTCCCGGGTAGCCTGAGCGGCTGCTCCCGCTGAACTCTTTAGTTCCATGGGCATGTTCCTCATCAGGAATCAACGACCAAGTGTGGCCGAGGGACAGTGACACATTCCCGGGTAGCCTCAGCAGCTGCTCCCGCTGAGCTACTTCCATGAGCACATTCCTCCCCGGGACCTGCCGCCAAGTCTGGCCGGGGGACAGTGACACATTCCCGGGTAGCCTGAGTGGCTGCTCCCGCTGAGCTACTTCCATGGGAACTATTCCTCCCCGGGACTTGCCGCCAAGTCTTGGCCGGGGGACAGTGACACATTCCCGGGTAGCCTGAGTGGCTGCTCCCGCTGAGCTACTTCCATGGGAACTATTCCTCCCCGGGACTTGCCGCCAAGTCTTGGCCGGGGGACAGTGACACATTCCCGTGTAGCCTGAGTGGCTGCTCCCGCTGAGCTCTTACTTCCATGGGCATGTTCCTCACCGGGACATACTACCAAGTGTGGCCGGGTTTCGAGCTCCAAACTCGGCTTGCACTTGGTCGCTTGGGGGGTCCCCTCCGCTCCGGGAAGGGCGCCCTCCAGCGGGCAGACGAGGGTACTTCTAGTCTGCCCGAGCTCCATGGGGCCCCTCTCGCCCCTAGGCTCCCGGCCCAGGGTTCCAGGGTCGCGGATCCAGCCACCATGCGGAGTTCGGTTTGGGTACCGGGCCTGGCAGAAATCACGCCGGGATCGGTGAGCCCTCCTCGGCCGCGGCTTCGCGCAAAAACTCCCTTTCGCGGTTCTCTTCACTTCAACTTCCATGGACACGTTCCACACTTGGACCTACGACCAAGTGTGCCCGGGGAACAGTAACCCATGCCCGGGCAGCCTCAGCAAGTGCTCCGGCTGAGGTCAGTTTGGAGGTTTGAGCTCCGACTTCCATGGCCATGTTCCTCACCGGGACCTACGACCAAGCGTGGCCGGGTTTCGAGCTCCAAACTCGGCTTGCACTTGGTGGCCAAGGGGGTCCCCTCCGCTCCGGGAAGGGCGCCCTCCAGCGGGCAGACGAGGTTACTTCTAGTCTGCCCGAGCTCCATGGGGCATTATTCCTCCCCGGGACTTGCCGCCAAGTCTGGCCGGGGGACAGTGACACTTGGCCGGGTAGGCGAAGTGGCTTCTCCCGCTGACTTGCCCCTTTGGAAGTAGGAGCTCCTACTTCCATGGGCATTATTCCTCCCCGGGACTTGCCGCCAAGTCTGGCCGGGGGACAGTGACACTTGGCCGGGTAGGCGAAGTGGCTTCTCCCGCTGACTTGCCCCTTTGGAAGTAGGAGCTCCTACTTCCATGGGCATTATTCCTCCCCGGGACTTGCCGCCAAGTCTGGCCGGGGGACAGTGACACTTGGCCGGGTAGGCGAAGTGGCTTCTCCCGCTGACTTGCCCCTTTGGAAGTAGGAGCTCTTACTTCCATGGGCATTATACCTCTCGAAGACTTAGAGCCAAGTGAGCTCCTACTTCCATGGGCATTATTCCTCCCGGGACTTGCCGCCAAGTCTGGCCGGGGGACAGTGACACTTGGCCGGGTAGGCGAAGTGGCTTCTCCCGCTGACTTGCCCCTTTGGAAGTAGGAGCTCTTACTTCCATGGGCATTATACCTCTCGAAGACGTAGAGCCAAGTGAGCTCCTACTTCCATGGGCATTATTCCTCCCCGGGACTTGCCGCCAAGTCTGGCCGGGGGACAGTGACACTTGGCCGGGTAGGCCAAGTGGCTTCTCCCGCTGACTTGCCCCTTTGGAAGTAGGAGCTCCTACTTCCATGGGCATTATTCCTCCCCGGGACTTGCCGCCAAGTCTGGCCGGGGGACAGTGACACTTGGCCGGGTAGGCGAAGTGGCTTCTCCCGCTGACTTGCCCCTTTGGAAGTAGGAGCTCCTACTTCCATGGGCATTATTCCTCCCCGGGACTTGCCGCCAAGTCTGGCCGGGGGACAGTGACACTTGGCCGGGTAGGCGAAGTGGCTTCTCCCGCTGACTTGCCCCTTTGGAAGTAGGAGCTCTTACTTCCATGGGCATTATACCTCTCGAAGACTTAGAGCCAAGTGAGCTCCTACTTCCATGGGCATTATTCCTCCCCGGGACTTGCCGCCAAGTCTGGCCGGGGGACAGTGACACTTGGCCGGGTAGGCGAAGTGGCTTCTCCCGCTGACTTGCCCCTTTGGAAGTAGGAGCTCCTACTTCCATGGGCATTATTCCTCCCCGGGACTTGCCGCCAAGTCTGGCCGGGGGACAGTGACACTTGGCCGGGTAGGCGAAGTGGCTTCTCCCGCTGACTTGCCCCTTTGGAAGTAGGAGCTCCTACTTCCATGGGCATTATTCCTCCCCGGGACTTGCCGCCAAGTCTGGCCGGGGGACAGTGACACTTGGCCGGGTAGGCGAAGTGGCTTCTCCCGCTGACTTGCCCTTTGGAAGTAGGAGCTCCTACTTCCATGGGCATTATTCCTCCCCGGGACTTGCCGCCAAGTCTGGCCGGGGGACAGTGACACTTGGCCGGGTAGGCGAAGTGGCTTCTCCCGCTTACTTGCCCCTTTGGAAGTAGGAGCTCCTACTTCCATGGGCATTATTCCTCCCCGGGACTTGCCGCCAAGTCTGGCCGGGGGACAGTGACACTTGGCCGGGTAGGCGAAGTGGCTTCTCCCGCTGACTTGCCCCTTTGGAAGTAGGAGCTCTTACTTCCATGGGCATTATACCTCTCGAAGACTTAGAGCCAAGTGAGCTCCTACTTCCATGGGCATTATTCCTCCCCGGGACTTGCCGCCAAGTCTGGCCGGGGGACAGTGACAATTGGCCGGGTAGGCGAAGTGGCTTCTCCCGCTGACTTGCCCCTTTGGAAGTAGGAGCTCCTACTTCCATGGGCATTATTCCTCCCCGGGACTTGCCGCCAAGTCTGGCCGGGGGACAGTGACATGTGGCCGGATAGGCCAAGTGGCTTCTCCCGCTGACTTGCCCCTTTGGAAGTAGGAGCTCCTACTTCCATGGGCATTATTCCTCCCCGGGACCTACAGCCAAGAGTGGCCGGGGGACAGTGACACTTGGCCGGGTAGGCGAAGTGGCTTCTCCCGCTGACTTGCCCCTTTGGAAGTAGGAGCTCCTACTTCCATGGGCATTATTCCTCCCCGGGACTTGCCGCCAAGTCTGGCCGGGGACAGCGACATGTGGCCGGATAGGCCAAGTGGCTTCTCCCGCTGACTTGCCCCTTTGGAAGTAGGAGCTCCTACTTCCATGGGCATTATTCCTCCCCGGGACCTACAGCCAAGAGTGGCCGGGGGACAGTGACACTTGGCCGGGTAGGCCAAGTGGCTTCTCCCGCTGACTTGCCCCTTTTTGGAAGTAGGAGCTCCTACTTCCATGGGCATTATTCCTCCCCGGGACTTGCCGCCAAGTCTGGCCGGGGGACAGTGACACTTGGCCGGGTAGGCGAAGTGGCTTCTCCCGCTGACTTGCCCCTTTGGAAGTAGGAGCTCCTACTTCCATGGGCATTATTCCTCCCCGGGACCTACTGCCAAGTGTGGCCGGGGGACAGTGACATGTGGCCGGATAGGCCAAGTGGCTTCTCCCGCTGACTTGCCCCTTTGGAAGTAGGAGCTCCTACTTCCATGGGCATTATTCCTCCCCGGGACTTGCCGCCAAGTCTGGCCGGGGGACAGTGACACTTGGCCGGGTAGGCGAAGTGGCTTCTCCCGCTGACTTGCCCCTTTGGAAGTTGGAGCTCTTACTTCCATGGGCATTATACCTCTCGAAGACTTAGAGCCAAGTGAGCTCCTACTTCCATGGGCATTATTCCTCCCCGGGACTTGCCGCCAAGTCTGGCCGGGGGACAGTGACACTTGGCCGGGTAGGCGAAGTGGCTTCTCCCGCTGACTTGCCCCTTTGGAAGTAGGAGCTCCTACTTCCATGGGCATTATTCCTCCCCGGGACCTACTGCCAAGTGTGGCCGGGGGACAGTGACATGTGGCCGTATAGGCCAAGTGGCTTCTCCCGCTGACTTGCCCCTTTGGAAGTAGGAGCTCCTACTTCCATGGGCATTATTCCTCCCGGGACTTGCCGCCAAGTCTGGCCGGGGGACAGTGACACTCGGCCGGGTAGGCGAAGTGGCTTCTCCCGCTGACTTGCCCCTTTGGAAGTAGGAGCTCCTACTTCCATGGGCATTATTCCTCCCCGGGACCTACTGCCAAGTGTGGCCGGGGAACAGTGACTCTTGGCCGGATAGGCCAAGTGGCTTCTCCCGCTGACTGGCCCTTTTGGAAGTAGGAGCTCCTACTTCCATGGGAATTATTCCTCCCCGGGACCTACAGCCAAGTGTGGCCGGGGAACAGTGACTCTTTGCCGGATAGGCCAAGTGGCTTCTCCCGCTGACTTGCCCCTTTGGAAGTAGGAGCTCCTACTTCCATGGGCATTATTCCTCCCCGGGACCTACAGCCAAGTGTGGCCGGGGAACAGTGACTCTTGGCCGGATAGGCCAAGTGGCTTCTCCCGCTGACTTGCCCCTTTGGAAGTAGGAGCTCTTACTTCCATGGGCAGTATACCTCTCGGGGACTTAGAGCCAAGTGTCTTCACCCTTTGGAGGTAGTAGCTCCTACTTCCATGTGCATTATTCCTCCCCGGGACATACTGCCAAGTGTGGCCGGGGAACAGTGACTCTTGGCCGGATAGGCCAAGTGGCTTCTCCCGCTGACTTGCCCCTATGGAAGTAGGAGCTCTTACTTCCATGGGCATTATTCCTCCCCGGGACCTACTGCCAAGTGTGGCCGGGGAACAGTGACTCTTGGCCGGATAGGCCAAGTGGCTTCTCCCGCTGACTTGCCCCTTTGGAAGTAGGAGCTCCCACTTCCATGGGCATTATTCCTCCCCGGGACCTACTGCCAAGTGTGGCCGGGGAACAGTGACTCTTGGCCGGATAGGCCAAGTGGCTTCTCCCGCTGACTTGCCCCTTTGGAGGTAGTAGCTCCTACTTCCATGGGCATTATTCCTCCCCGGGACCTACTGCCAAGTGTGGCCGGGGAACAGTGACTCTTGGCCGGATAGGCCAAGTGGCTTCTCCCGCTGACTTGCCCCTTTGGAAGTAGGAGCTCCTACTTCCATGGGCATTATTCCTCCCCGGGACCTACTGCCAAGTGTGGCCGGGGGACAGTGACATGTGGCCGGATAGGCCAAGTGGCTTCTCCCGCTGACTTGCCCCTTTGGAAGTAGGAGCTCCTACTTCCATGGGCATTATTCCTCCCCGGGACCTACAGCCAAGAGTGGCCGGGGGACAGTGACACTTGGCCGGGTAGGCGAGGTGGCTTCTCCCGCTGACTTGACCCTTTGGAAGTAGGAGCTCCTACTTCCATGGGCATTATTCCTCCCGGGACTTGCCGCCAAGTCTGGCCGGGGGACAGTGACATGTGGCCGGATAGGCCAAGTGGCTTCTCCCGCTGACTTGCCCCTTTGGAAGTAGGAGCTCCTACTTCCATGGGCATTATTCCTCCCGGGGACTTGCCGCCAAGTCTGGCCGGGGGACAGTGACACTCGGCCGGGTAGGCGAAGTGGCTTCTCCCGCTGACTTGCCCCTTTGGAAGTAGGAGCTCCTACTTCCATGGGCATTATTCCTCCCCGGGACCTACTGCCAAGTGTGGCCGGGGGACAGTGACACTTGGCCGGGTAGGCGAAGTGGCTTCTCCCGCTGACTTGACCCTTTGGAAGTAGGAGCTCCTACTTCCATGGGCATTATTCCTCCCCGGGACCTCCTGCCAAGTGTGGCCGGGGAACAGTGACTCTTGGCCGGATAGGCCAAGTGGCTTCTCCCGCTGACTTGCCCCTTTGGAAGTAGGAGCTCCTACTTCCATGGGCATTATTCCTCCCGGGACCTACAGCCAAGTGTGGCCGGGGAACAGTGACTCTTTGCCGGATAGGCCAAGTGGCTTCTCCCGCTGACTTGCCCCTTTGGAAGTAGGAGCTCCTACTTCCATGGGCATTATTCCTCCCCTCGACCTACAGCCAAGTGTGGCCGGGGAACAGTGACTCTTTGCCGGATAGGCCAAGTGGCTTCTCCCGCTGACTTGCCCCTTTGGAGGTAGTAGCTCCTACTTCCATGGGCATTATTCCTCCCCGGGACATACTGCCAAGTGTGGCCGGGGAACAGTGACTCTTTGCCGGATAGGCCAAGTGGCTTCTCCCGCTGACTTGCCCCTTTGGAGGTAGTAGCTCCTACTTCCATGGGCATTATTCCTCCCCGGGACCTACAGCCAAGAGTGGCCGGGGAACAGTGACTCTTGGCCGGATAGGCCAAGTGGCTTCTCCCGCTGACTTGCCCCTTTGGAAGTAGGAGCTCCTACTTCCATGGGCATTATTCCTCCCCGGGACCTACTGCCAAGTGTGGCCGGGGAACAGTGACTCTTGGCCGGATAGGCCAAGTGGCTTCTCCCGCTGACTTGCCCCTATGGAAGTAGGAGCTCTTACTTCCATGGGCAGTATACCACTCGGGGACTTAGAGCCAAGTGTCTTCACCCTTTGGAGGTAGTAGCTCCTACTTCCATGGGCATTATTCCTCCCCGGGACATACTGCAAATTGTGGCCGGGGAACAGTGACTCTTGGCCGGATAAGCCAAGTGGCTTCTCCCGCTGACTTGCCCCTTTGAAGGTAGTAGCTCCTACTTCCATGGGCATTATTCCTCCCCGGGACCTACAGCCAAGAGTGGCCGGGGAACAGTGACTCTTGGCCGGATAGGCCAAGTGGCTTCTCCCGCTGACTTGCCCCTTTGGAAGTAGGAGCTCTCACTTCCATGGGCAGTATACCTCTCGGGGACTTAGAGCCAAGTGTCTTCGCCCTTTGGAGGTAGGAGCTCTTACTTCCATGGGCATTATTCCTCTCCGGGACTTACAGCCAAGTGTGGCCGGGGAACAGTGACACTTGGCCGGGTAGGCCAAGTGGCTGCTCCCGCTGACTTGCCCCTTTTGAAGTAGGAGCTCCTACTTCCATGGGCATTATTCCACCCCGGGACCTACAGCCAAGTGTGGACGGGGGACAGTGACATGTGGCCGGATAGGCCAAGTGGCTTCTCCCGCTGACTTGCCCCTTTGGAAGTAGGAGCTCCTACTTCCATGGGCATTATTCCTCCCCGGGACCTACTGCCAAGTGTGGCCGGGGAACAGTGACTCTTGGCCGGGTAGGCCAAGTGGCTTCTCCCGCTGACTTGCCCCTTTGGAAGTAGGAGCTCCTACTTCCATGGGCATTATTCCTCTCCGGGACCTACTGCCAAGTGTGGCCGGGGAACAGTGACTCTTGGCCGGATAGGCCAAGTGGCTTCTCCCGCTGACTTGCCCCTTTGGAAGTAGGAGCTCTTACTCCCATGGGCAGTATACCTCTCGGGGACTTAGAGCCAAGTGTCTTCACCCTTTGGAGGTAGTAGCTCCTACTTCCATGGGCATTATTCCTCCCCGGGACCTACTGCCAAGTGTGGCCGGGGAACAGTGACTCTTGGCCGGATAGGCCAAGTGGCTCTTCTCCCGCTGACTTGCCCCTTTGGAAGTAGGAGCTCCTACTTCCATGGGCATTATTCCTCCCCGGGACCTACAGCCAAGTGTGGCCGGGGAACAGTGACTCTTGGCCGGATAGGCCAAGTGGCTTCTCCCGCTGACTTGCCCCTTTGGAAGTAGGAGCTCTTACTTCCATGGGCATTATACCTCTCGGGGACTTAGAGCCAAGTGTCTTCACCCTTTGGAGGTAGGAGCTCCTACTTCCATGGGCATTATTCCTCCCCGGGACCTACTGCCAAGTGTGGCCGGGGAACAGTGACTCTTGGCCGGATAGGCCAAGTGGCTTCTCCCGCTGACTTGCCCCTATTGAAGTAGGAGCTCTTACTTCCATGGGCATTATTCCTCCCCGGGACCTACTGCCAAGTGTGGCCGGGGAACAGTGACTCTTGGCCGGATAGGCCAAGTGGCTTCTCCCGCTGACTTGCCCCTTTGGAAGTAGGAGCTCTTACTTCCATGGGCATTATTCCTCCCCGGGACCTACTGGCCAAGTGTGGCCGGGGAACAGTGACTCTTGGCCGGATAGGCCAAGTGGCTTCTCCCGCCGACTTGCCCCTTTGGAAGTAGGAGCTCCCACTTCCATGGGCATTATTCCTCCCCGGGACATACTGCCAAGTGTGGCCGGGGAACAGTGACTCTTGGCCGGATAGTCCAAGTGGCTTCTCCCGCTGACTTGCCCCTTTGGAAGTAGGAGCTCCTACTTCCATGGGCATTATTCCTCCCCGGGACCTACAGCCAAGAGTGGCCGGGGACAGTGACATGTGG
>NW_027285416.1:47500-52931 GCF_040894005.1 Engystomops pustulosus | reverse complement strand
AGAGGGCGCATAAGCCACGCTCTCTCTCCATCCCACCAGAACAAGCGAAAAATTTTCAAAGTGTGGGAGAACCGGCGACCCGACCGGTGGCACTCTGCCTCTCGCTGCCGCCCTCCTGGAAGCGTCCTCGGTCACTCGGTGTCCGGCAGATTTCAGAGCTCCGGAATGGTGAAAAAGAACCGGAGAGGGGGCGACTCCGGCTTCTCTCTGCCGGGCGAGGACCACCGCAGGCGGCAAGGGACGTCTGACAGGAGACGGCGCTGCGGGCAGGCTTTAAAAGTGCATGGGGTTTTGGCCTCGGCGAAAGTCGAAAAAATTTTGCGGTCGGAGCCGTCTGCCCCGGCCGGGGAAGGCTCACCGCCGGCGGCTGCCAACCCCTGGCTTGCCCGCTGGATGGCCTTTCGGAGGCTGCTGAAAAAGAACTGTCAGGCGGGCACCTCTCGGAAGAACCGCAGACCAAAACGACCGGTAAAAATTTTGGGCGATCCGACCCTCAGTGCACCTTCGGCGGCAGAGAAAAGCATCAAAAATACCGGTCAAAGAAGCGAGGTTTTGGTCGACTCTGCCAGGTTTTTGCACAAAGTGTTGGCATCGTGCGGCGTCGCGCTTTGCCGTACCGTATCCCCAATGGAGCGGCGCCCGGCGGGGTAGGCTAGCCATGTGAGGTCGAGGGCGGGAGGACGGGACGTAAGCCAGGCCGTTCTCCACAAGAAATTCCGGACGCGGAGACCCCTTCTCCGCCCTACGGTCCCCAATGGGGTGGCGCCCGGCGGGTGAGGCTAGCCATGGGAGGACGGGACGTAAGCCAGGCCGTTCTCCACAAGAAATTCCGTACGCGGAGACCCCTTCTCCGCCCTACGGTCCCCAATGGGGTGGCGCCCGGCGGGTGAGGCTAGCCATGTGAGGTCGAGGGCGGGAGGACGGGACGTAAGCCAGGCCGTTCTCCACAAGTAAATTCCGGACGCGGAGACCCCTTCTCCGCCCTACGGTCCCCAATGGGGTGGCGCCCGGCGGGTGAGGCTAGCCATGTGAGGTCGAGGGCGGGAGGACGGGACGTAAGCCAGGCCGTTCTCCACAAGTAAATTCCGGACGCGGAGACCCCTTCTCCGCCCTACGGTCCCCAATGGGGTGGCTCCCGGCGGGTGAGGCTAGCCATGTGAGGTCGAGGGCGGGAGGACGGGACGCAAGCCAGGCCGTTCTCCACAAACTCCCAGCGGTAGAGTCTCGGCTCTCCGCTCTTTTGATCGATCTGACACAGCGCGATCCGGCGGGGCAGGGCACTTTGCTCGGTCAGGGGTATTGGCCCCGGCCGGTTTATGGTAAAGCGTTCCTTAGCCTCAGTCTTGGTCGCGCATCAATCCCCCGCTCCCCGTGAGCGGCTGTCGTCCTCTGCCTAAGGTTGTGTAGCGCGGTGCCAGTGTGGTCCTCGCACGGCCCCGCTCCTGCCACAGCGGTAGGACTCTCTGCTTCGGCTGAGGTTTGCTACGAAGCGTATGGAACGGGCGTACTCCACCGTACCGTGGGTGGGGGGCGGCGGCGTTGGCGGCGGCAGCGTCCAGCGCGGAGCTCCGGCTCCCGCGGCAGCGCCTCGCCTAGTGTCCCTCGGGCAAGTCCAATCGCCCCCCGCCCGGTCGGAGAGCGCAGACACACCTCTGTGTCCACGGTTTATTTCCGCAGCACGAAAAGGGACGGCTCCCGCCTGCTCCTCGCGGCGGCGACGAGGCTTAGACCCACCGTGGCGTATCCGCGGTAGGTATGCTCGTCGGTCGGAGGAGCGGTTGCGGTCGAGTGGTCCCCAGTGTACCCTGTTAGCGCTGCCCGCCTACGCCTGAAGAGCTGCGGACCGAGAAAAAGGTTCGCTCCGCTGCTGACGGCGAAGCGCGCGGCACGCCGCGGAAGAGGAGAGGGAGCGGTCGCCCCCGGGGCGGCTCCCCTCCGAGTCCGGCAGAAGCAGAGATTGTAGCGGAGGGGGGGGTTTCTAAATTCCCCGGGCGTGTTATCCCCAGCGGTAGCCTTTGAACTCTTCAACCGCAAGCACGATCGCACGTTCACAGCACCCGTCACTAGGAGCCGGGCCAGAGGCGGGCGGCAGACGAAACCGACATGAGCGCTTAAGGGTATTGCACCCCCGGCGCCCAGACCCTGGAAATTGAGTCTGCCCCCAAAGCCCACCCGCGTCCTCCTTGGCGCTCCCGGAGTACATGGTCGTAGATGGGCCATCGGTCGCTAATGCCAAACTGCGTCCCAGGGGTGCGTCCCCTCTGACCAACGGCAGACCCATCCCTCTCGCCAATCCGCGGATCCCCGCCAGGTCCCGAACAGGGCTCGTCCTTTAGCGTTTCAAATGCGCCCTCCCCGCCATACGAGGGGTTGAGGACCGTAGCCTTCCCTTACGAGAGGCACCAGGGGTGCGCCTGCTCGAGGGCCCGGCCGTGGGCGTAACGCTTGGGCCGCCCGGGGGAGTCGGTAGACCATGGGAGACCAACACTCGCACACGAACGTTGCCCGTGCTTTTGTGGAAGAGAGCTTCTTGCGAGGTTGTCGCTGCGGTGGCGCCCGGACAAACCCTATCCCTAAAATTCTGGGGAATTGGCGTCTAAGCCTGCACCCTGCACGGTATCCCTGCACCCACGAAGGGGGCCGTGGAAGGCTTGGGGTCGCGCCGGCGAAACCGACCGGATGCCCGGGGTACTGAACCCCCGGGGTCCCACCCTGGAAATTGAGCCGTCCGACCCCGCCACGTCTTCCTAGTGCCCTCCTTGGCTCCCCCGCCTGTGGGCATCGTTAGGGGCTGCGGTCATCAGCGCCGGCTAAGCTTCGGCAACACGGCCGACCCACCCCTTCGGCGCCTGGGGGTGCCTGGTCCCAGTCCGGGCCGTTCCGTAGGGGCGGCTATCCCTTACATGAGGGACTCGGTGCGTCCGCTCGGGCTGCGGGGCTCCGGCTCCGACAGCCGGGGAGCTGGTTTTGACCGCGGGCCTCCACGGGAACCGGCAGGGACCGGACTAGGCGTCAAGCCGAAAATAACCCCGGCACCCTCTGCTTCCAAAGCGAGGGGACCTTTGGCCGAGCGGGGGCACCGGAAGCCGAACCGACCCCAACCCCTCTTCCTACCCCAGGGCTGGGCTGACCAATCCCCTGATCGGGTCTAAAATGGAAGAAGGGGATTCGAGGGAAGGGGCTGGCGGAAGGCAGTTGCCCGACGGAGTAGGCGAAGGCCAGGCCGTTTCCGAGTCCCGAGCAGAGGAGGGCGAACTCGGCTCTTCATCGACCGACGGCGAGGCGAGGGCGGTGGCTGCCGCGGGGAAGACTCCATTGCTCGTCAGCGCGCTAGGAGCGGGGCCGACTGGCTGCTCGGGGTATGGCATCCCCGGGGGCCCACCCTGGAAATCTTCGCTCCTCAGCCGCTGCAGGTTATAAGGTCCCGCCGCGCGTAAGCGCTCAACTCTCCGACCCACGGATGTCGAGCCCATGGTGAGCCGGCCGTTTCGTACGGGGAAAAGGGGTCCTCTGGCCCCACATCGATCGAGGGGGTTTAGATCCGCGGAGGCACGCACCGCGAGGCGAATCGCTGCTTTTCCCCAAGAGGTTAACCTTCAAACCACCGAGTAGGTTCGGGGCAGGGCCGACAGTCTGCACTGGGGTATTGCATCCCTGGTGGGGCGACCCTGGAAATCTCTGCCCCTTTCCACTCTTTCGGTTGGGCCTCTCGTCGGGGCGAGCGTAAGTCGGCAAGCAGACGTGGGAAGAGGCTTCTTACCGGTGACACTCCCTTCGTGAGAGAGGCAGGTACTCGCCCCGGACCCCGGTCCAAATCTGCGCGGGCCGGACGGCCTCGGCCCTAGCCGAAGGCCGCTCCCGCGAAGCCAGGGAGCCGAAAAAATAACCCCGACACCCTCCGCGACCTCGCGTGCTTCCAAAGCGAGGGGAAACTTTGGCCGAGCGGGGCACCCGAAGCCGAACCGACCCCAACCCCTCTTCTTACCCCAGGGCTGGGCTGACCAATCCCCTGATCGGGTCTAAAATGGAAGAAGGGGATTCGAGGGAAGGGGCTGGCGGAAGGCAGTTGCCCGACGGAGTAGGCGAAGGCCAGGCCGTTTCCAAATCCCGAGCCAGAGGAGGGCGAACGACGTTCTTCATCGACCGACGGCGAGGCTAGGGCGAGGGCGGTGGCTGCCGCGGGGAAGACTCCATTGCTTGCCAGCGTGCTAGGAGCGGGGCCGACAGGCTGCTCGGGGTATGGCATCCCCGGGGGCCCACCCTGGAAATCTTCGCTCCTCAGCCGCTGCAGGTTATAAGGTCCCGCCGCGCGTAAGCGCTCAACTCCCCGACCCACGGACGTCGAGCCCATGGTGAGCTGACAGTTTCGTACGGGGAAAAGGGGTCCTCTGGCCCCACATCGATCGAGGGGGTTTAGATCCGCGGAGGCACGCACCGCGAGGCGAATCGCTGCTTTTCCCCAAGAGGTTAACCTTCAAACCACCGAGTAGGTTCGGGGCAGGGCCGACTGTCTGCACTGGGGTATTGCATCCCTGGTGGGGCGACCCTGGAAATCTCTGCCCCTTTCCACTCTTTCGGTTGGGCCTCTCGTCGGGGCGAGCGTAAGTCGGCAAGCAGACGTGGGAAGAGGCTTCTTACCGGTGACACTCCCTTCGTGAGAGAGGCAGGTACTCGCCCCGCACCCCGGTCCAAATCTGCTCGGTCCGGCCGTCGTCGGCCCTAGCCGAAGGCCGCTCCCGCGAAGCCAGGCGATCCGAACCGAGGATCCGCGCGAGCCTTCTCCAAGCCCTCTGCCGGGCGCTGGTGTTGAAAGCGTAGCGGACCCTGTTCGCCGGAGCGATAGGAGCGGAGCACCGGTCCCGCAGGGTTGAAAGCTGGGTAGCAGCGCCGTAGCTTCCCTCCCAGCCTTCCCCCGGACCTGGCGCCCGATCCCCTCCGCTCCTCTGTGCGTTGGCGGGCGGCGCTGCATGGGTACGTCGCGACGGCTCCTATCGTCTCTCTCGCTTAACAGTGTGGAGAGGTGGTGGTGGAGCTGTCCGACACTCGAGGTGCTGAAGTTGAGCGTCCAATGCTTTCCTTCTATGCGCAGCCTACAGGAGCTGTCCGAGCTTCGGAGGTGCTGATGGAGGTGAGAGTCGAGCGCCACTTCTTGGCTGAACTGAGTGGGGAAAGCCAGCGACTGCGAGAGGGAGGGGAAGGGAAGGCTTTTTCGGGTCCTTGGAAGGGACCGAGAGCATCTTTCTTGCCCCCCTGCCCTAAGCTCCATCCAATGTTGTCTGCGAGGTCTTCTCCGGCGGCGGAGAAGCGCTGCGGTAGCAGCAGCAGCAACGAGCGTTCCCATTAGCTCACGGAGCCTGACTCCAAGAGTCTACCCCTCAGAGCTCGGCTACCTGGTTGATCCTGCCAGTAGTATATGCTTGTTTTAAAGATT
>NW_027285416.1:0-37500 GCF_040894005.1 Engystomops pustulosus | reverse complement strand
CCCGGGGAGGAACAAGCCCATGGAAGTAGGAGCTCCGACTTCCAAAGCGATGACGTCAGCGGGAGCAGCCGCTCGGCCGTATCCGGCGGCATGTCACTGTTCCCCGGCCAGACTTGGCGGCAAGTCCCGGGGACGAACAAGCCCATGGAAGTAGGGGCTCAGCGGGAGCAGCCAGTTGGCCTATCCGGCCACATGTCACTGTCCCCCGGCCAGACTTGGCGGCAAGTCCCGGGGAGGAACAAGCCCATGGAAGTAGGAGCTCCGACTTCCAAAGCGATGACGTCAGCGGGAGCAGCCGCTCGGCCGTATCCGGCGGCATGTCACTGTTCCCCGGCCAGACTTGGCGGCAAGTCCCGGGGACGAACAAGCCCATGGAAGTAGGGGCTCAGCGGGAGCAGCCAGTTGGCCTATCCGGCCACATGTCACTGTCCCCCGGCCAGACTTGGCGGCAAGTCCCGGGGAGGAACAAGCCCATGGAAGTAGGAGCTCCTACTTCCAAAGCGATGACGTCAGCGGGAGCAGCCGCTCGGCCGTATCCGGCGGCATGTCACTGTTCCCCGGCCAGACTTGGCGGCAAGTCCCGGGGGACGAACAAGCCCATGGAAGTAGGGGCTCAGCGGGAGCAGCCAGTTGGCCTATCCGGCCACATGTCACTGTCCCCCGGCCAGACTTGGCGGCAAGTCCCGGGGAGGAACAAGCCCATGGAAGTAGGAGCTCCTACTTCCAAAGCGATGACGTCAGCGGGAGCAGCCGCTCGGCCGAATCCGGCGGCATGTCACTGTTCCCCGGCCAGACTTGGCGGCAAGTCCCGGGGGACGAACAAGCCCATGGAAGTAGGGGCTCAGCGGGAGCAGCCAGTTGGCCTATCCGGCCACATGTCACTGTCCCCCGGCCAGACTTGGCGGCAAGTCCCGGGGAGGAACAAGCCCATGGAAGTAGGAGCTCCTACTTCCAAAGCGATGACGTCAGCGGGAGAAGCCGCTCGGCCTATCCGGCCACATGTCACTGTCCCCCGGCCACACTTGGCTATAGGTCCCGGGGAGGAATAATGCCCATGGAAGTAGGAGCTCCTACTTCCAAAGGGGCAAGTCAGCGGGAGCAGCCACTTGGCCTATCCGGCCAAGTTTCACTGTTCCCCGGCCACACTTGGCTGTAGGTCCCGGAGAGGAATAATGCCCATGGAAGTAAGAGCTCCTACCTCCAAAGGGGCAAGTCAGCGGGAGAAGCCACTTGGCCTATCCGGCCACATGTCACTGTCCCCCGGCCAAGCTTGGCTGTAGGTCCCGGGGAGGAATAATGCCCATGGAAGTAGGAGCTCCTACTTCCAAAGGGGCAAGTCAGCGGAAGAAGCCACTAGTTCTATCCGGCCAAGAGTCACTGTTCCCCGGCCTTACTTGGCAGTAGGTCCCGGGGAGGAATAATGCCCATGGAAGTAGGAGCTCCTTCTTCCAAAGGGGCAAGTCAGCGGGAGAAGCCACTTGGCCTATCCGGCCAAGAGTCACTGTTCCCCGGCCACTCTTGGCAGTAGGTCCCGGGGAGGAATAATGCCCATGGAAGTAGGAGCTCCTACTTCCAAAGGGGCAAGTCAGCGGGAGAAGCCACTAGTTCTATCCGGCCAAGAGTCACTGTTCCCCGGCTACACTTGGCAGTAGGTCCCGGGGAGGAATAATGCCCATGGAAGTAGGAGCTACTACCTAAAAAGGGTGAAGACACTTGGCTCTAAGTCCCCGAGAGGTATACTGCCCATGGGAGTAAGAGCTCCTACTTCCAAAGGGGCAAGTCAGCGGGAGAAGCCACTTGGCCTACCCGGCCAAGAGTCACTGTTCCCCGGCCACACTTGGCAGTAGGTCCCGGGGAGGAATAATGCCCATGGAAGTAGGAGCTCCTACTTCCAAAGGGGAAAGTCAGCGGGAGAAGCCACTTGGCCTACCCGGCCAAGAGTCACTGTTCCCCGGCCACACTTGGCAGTAGGTCCCGGGGAGGAATAATGCCCATGGAAGTAGGAGCTCCTACTTCCAAAGGGGCAAGTCAGCGGGAGAAGCCACTTGGCCTATCCGGCCACATGTCACTGTCCCCCGGCCACACTTGGCTGTAGGTCCCGGGGAGGAATAATGCCCATGGAAGTAGGAGCTCCTACTTCCAAAGGGGCAAGTCAGCGGAAGAAGCCACTAGTTCTATCCGGCCAAGAGTCACTGTTCCCCGGCCTTACTTGGCAGTAGGTCCCGGGGAGGAATAATGCCCATGGAAGTAGGAGCTCCTACTTCCAAAGGGGCAAGTCAGCGGGAGAAGCCACTTGGCCTATCCGGCCAAGAGTCACTGTTCCCCGGCCACACTTGGCAATAGGTCCCGGGGAGGAATAATGCCCATGGAAGTAGGAGCTCCTACTTCCAAAGGGGCAAGTCAGCGGGAGAAGCCACTAGTTCTATCCGGCCAAGAGTCACTGTTCCCCGGCTACACTTGGCAGTAGGTCCCGGGGAGGAATAATGCCCATGGAAGTAGGAGCTACTACCTCCAAAGGGTGAAGACACTTGGCTCTAAGTCCCCGAGAGGTATACTGCCCATGGGAGTAAGAGCTCCTACTTCCAAAGGGGCAAGTCAGCGGGAGAAGCCACTTGGCCTACCCGGCCAAGAGTCACTGTTCCCCGGCCACACTTGGCAGTAGGTCCCGGGGAGGAATAATGCCCATGGAAGTAGGAGCTCCTACTTCCAAAGGGGCAAGTCAGCGGGAGAAGCCGCTTGGCCTACCCGGCCAAGAGTCACTGTTCCCCGGCCACACTTGGCAGTAGGTCCCGGGGAGGAATAATGCCCATGGAAGTAGGAGCTCCTACTTCCAAAGGGGCAAGTCAGCGGGAGAAGCCACTTGGCCTATCCGGCCAAGAGTCACTGTTCCCCGGCCACACTTGGCAATAGGTCCCGGGGAGGAATAATGCCCATGGAAGTAGGAGCTCCTACTTCCAAAGGGGCAAGTCAGCGGGAGAAGCCACTAGTTCTATCCGGCCAAGAGTCACTGTTCCCCGGCCACACTTGGCAGTAGGTCCCGGGGAGGAATAATGCCCATGGAAGTAGGAGCTACCACCTCCAAAGGGTGAAGACACTTGGCTCTAAGTCCCCGAGAGGTATACTGCCCATGGGAGTAAGAGCTCCTACTTCCAAAGGGGCAAGTCAGCGGGAGAAGCCACTTGGCCTATCCGGCCAAGAGTCACTGTTCCCCGGCCACACTTGGCAGTAGGTCCCGGAGAGGAATAGTGCCCATGGAAGTAGGAGCTCCTACTTCCAAAGGGGCAAGTCAGCGGGAGAAGCCACTTGGCCTACACGGCCAAGAGTCACTGTTCCCCGGCCACACTTGGCAGTAGGTCCCGGGGAGGAATAATGCCCATGGAAGTAGGAGCTACTACCTCCAAAGGGGCAAGTCAGCGGGAGAAGCCACTTGGCCTATCCGGCCAAGAGTCACTGTTCCCCGGCCACTCTTGGCAGTAGGTCCCGGGGAGGAATAATGCCCATGGAAGTAGGAGCTCCTACCTCCAAAGGGGCAAGTCAGCGGGAGAAGCCACTTGGCCTACCCGGCCAAGAGTCACTGTTCCCCGGCCACACTTGGCAGTAGGTCCCGGGGAGGAATAATGCCCATGGAAGTAAGAGCTCCTACTTCCAAAGGGGCAGGTCAGCGGGAGAAGCCACTTGGCCTATCCGGCCACATGTCACTGTCCCCCGGCCAAGCTTGGCTGTAGGTCCCGGGGAGGAATAATGCCCATGGAAGTAGGAGCTCCTACTTCCAAAGGGGCAAGTCAGCGGGAGAAGCCACTTGGCCTATCCGGCCAAGAGTCACTGTTCCCCGGCCACACTTGGCAGTAGGTCCCGGGGAGGAATAATGCCCATGGAAGTAAGAGCTCCTACTTCCAAAGGGGCAGGTCAGCGGGAGAAGCCACTTGGCCTATCCGGCCACATGTCACTGTCCCCCGGCCAAGCTTGGCTGTAGGTCCCGGGGAGGAATAATGCCCATGGAAGTAGGAGCTCCTACTTCCAAAGGGGCAAGTCAGCGGAAGAAGCCACTAGTTCTATCCGGCCAAGAGTCACTGTTCCCCGGCCACACTTGGCAGTAGGTCCCGGGGAGGAATAATGCCCATGGAAGTAGGAGCTCCTACTTCCAAAGGGGCAAGTCAGCGGGAGAAGCCACTTGGCCTATCCGGCCAAGAGTCACTGTTCCCCGGCCACACTTGGCAGTAGGTCCCGGGGAGGAATAATGCCCATGGAAGTAGGAGCTCCTACTTCCAAAGGGGCAAGTCAGCGGGAGAAGCCACTTGGCCTACCCGGCCAAGAGTCACTGTTCCCCGGCCACACTTGGCAGTAGGTCCCGGGGAGGAATAATGCCCATGGAAGTAGGAGCTCCTACCTCCAAAGGGGCAAGTCAGCGGGAGAAGCCACTTGGCCTATCCGGCCAAGAGTCACTGTTCCCCGGCCACACTTGGCAGTAGGTCCCGGGGAGGAATAATGCCCATGGAAGTAAGAGCTCCTACTTCCAAAGGGGCAAGTCAGCGGGAGAAGCCACTTGGCCTATCCGGCCACATGTCACTGTCCCCCGGCCAAGCTTGGCTGTAGGTCCCGGGGAGGAATAATGCCCATGGAAGTAGGAGCTCCTACTTCCAAAGGGGCAAGTCAGCGGAAGAAGCCACTAGTTCTATCCGGCCAAGAGTCACTGTTCCCCGGCCACACTTGGCAGTAGGTCCCGGGGAGGAATAATGCCCATGGAAGTAGGAGCTCCTACTTCCAAAGGGGCAAGTCAGCGGGAGAAGCCACTTGGCCTATCCGGCCAAGAGTCACTGTTCCCCGGCCACACTTGGCAGTAGGTCCCGGGGAGGAATAATGCCCATGGAAGTAGGAGCTCCTACTTCCAAAGGGGCAAGTCAGCGGGAGAAGCCACTAGTTCTATCCGGCCAAGAGTCACTGTTCCCCGGCAACACTTGGCAGTAGGTCCCGGGGAGGAATAATGCCCATGGAAGTAGGAGCTACTACCTCCAAAGGGTGAAGACACTTGGCTCTAAGTCCCCGAGAGGTATACTGCCCATGGGAGTAAGAGCTCCTACTTCCAAAGGGGCAAGTCAGCGGGAGAAGCCACTTGGCCTATCCGGCCAAGAGTCACTGTTCCCCGGCCACACTTGGCAGTAGGTCCCGGGGAGGAATAATGCCCATGGAAGTAGGAGCTCCTACTTCCAAAGGGGCAAGTCAGCGGGAGAAGCCACTTGGGCTATCCGGCCACATGTCACTGTCCCCCGGCCACACTTGGCAGTAGGTCCCGGGGAGGAATAATGCCCATGGAAGTAAGAGCTCCTACTTCCAAAGGGGCAAGTCAGCGGGAGAAGCCACTTGGCCTAACCGGCCACATGTCACTGTCCCCCGGCCACACTTGGCAGTAGGTCCCGGGGAGGAATAATGCCCATGGAAGTAAGAGCTCCTACTTCCAAAGGGGCAAGTCAGCGGGAGCAGCCACTTGGCCTATCCGGCCAAGAGTCACTGTTCCCCGGCCACACTTGGTAGTAGGTCCCGGGGAGGAATAATGCCCATGGAAGTAGGAGCTCCTACTTCCAAAGGGGCAAGTCAGCGGGAGCAGCCACTTGGCCTATCCGTCCAAGAGTCACTGTTCCCCGGCCACACTTGGCTGTAGGTCCCGGGGAGGAATAATGCCCATGGAAGTAAGAGCTCCTACTTCCAAAGGGGCAAGTCAGCGGGAGAAGCCACTTGGCCTATCCGGCCACATGTCACTGTCCCCCGGCCACACTTGGCAGTAGGTCCCGGGGAGGAATAATGCCCATGGAAGTAGGAGCTACTACCTCCAAAGAGTGAAGACACTTGGCTGTAAGTCCCCGAGAGGTATAGTGCCCATGGAAGTAAGAGCTCCTACTTCCAAAGGGGCAAGTCAGCGGGAGAAGCCACTTGGCCTATCCGGCCAAGAGTCACTGTTCCCCGGCCACACTTGGCAGTAGGTCCCGGGGAGGAATAATGCCCATGGAAGTAGGAGCTCCTACTTCCAAAGGGGCAAGTCAGCGGGAGAAGCCACTTGGCCTATCCGGCCACATGTCACTGTCCCCCGGCCACTCTTGGCAGTAGGTCCCGGGGAGGAATAATGCCCATGGAAGTAGGAGCTCCTACTTCCAAAGGGGCAAGTCAGCGGGAGAAGCCACTTGGCCTATCCGGCCACATGTCACTGTCCCCCGGCCACTCTTGGCAGTAGGTCCCGGGGAGGAATAATGCCCATGGAAGTAGGAGCTCCTACTTCCAAAGGGGCAAGTCAGCGGGAGAAGCCACTTGGCCTACCCAGGCAAGAGTCACTGTTCCCCGGCCACACTTGGCAGTAGGTCCCGGGGAGGAATAATGCCCATGGAAGTAGGAGCTCCTACTTCCAAAGGGTCAAGTCAGCGGGAGAAGCCACTTGGCCTATCCGGCCAAGAGTCACTGTTCCCCGGTCACACTTGGCAGTAGGTCCCGGGGAGGAATAATGCCCATGGAAGTAGGAGCTCCTACTTCCAAAGGGGCAAGTCAGCGGGAGAAGTGACTTGGCCTATCCGAACAAGAGTCACTGTTCCCCGGCCACACTTGGCAGGAGGTCCCGGGGAGGAATAATGCCCATGGAAGTAGGAGCTACTACCTCCAAAGGGTGAAGACACTTGGCTCTAAGTCCCCGAGAGGTATAGTGCCCATGGAAGTAGGAGCTCCTACTTCCAAAGGGGCAAGTCAGCGGGAGAAGCAACTTGGCCTATCCGGCCAAGAGTCACTGTTCCCCGGCCACACTTGGCAGGAGGTCCCGGGGAGGAATAATGCCCATGGAAGTAGGAGCTCCTACTTCCAAAGGGTCAAGTCAGCGGGAGAAGCCACTTGGCCTATCCGGCCAAGAGTCACTGTTCCCCGGCCACACTTGGCAGTAGGTCCCGGGGAGGAATAATGCCCATGGAAGTAGGAGCTCCTACTTCCAAAGGGGAAAGTAAGCGGGAGAAGCAACTTGGCCTATCCGGCCAAGAGTCACTGTTCCCCGGCCACACTTGGCAGTAGGTCCCGGGGAGGAATAATGCCCATGGAAGTAGGAGCTCCTACTTCCAAAGGGGCAAGTCAGCGGGAGAAGCCACTTGGCCTATCCGGCCAAGAGTCACTGTTCCCCGGCCACACTTGGCAGGAGGTCCCGGGGAGGAATAATGCCCATGGAAGTAGGAGCTCCTACTTCCAAAGGGGCAAGTCAGCGGGAGAAGCCACTTGGGCTATCCGGCCACATGTCACTGTCCCCCGGCAACACTTGGCAGTAGGTCCCGGGGAGGAATAATGCCCATGGAAGTAAGAGCTCCTACTTCCAAAGGGGCAAGTCAGCGGGAGAAGCCACTTGGCCTATCCGGCCACATGTCACTGTCCCCCGGCCACACTTGGCAGTAGGTCCCGGGGAGGAATAATGCCCATGGAAGTAAGAGCTCCTACTTCCAAAGGGGCAAGTCAGCGGGAGCAGCCACTTGGCCTATCCGGCCAAGAGTCACTGTTCCCCGGCCACACTTGGCAGTAGGTCCCGGGGAGGAATAATGCCCATGGAAGTAGGAGCTCCTACTTCCAAAGGGGCAAGTCAGCGGGAGCAGCCACTTGGCCTATCCGTCCAAGAGTCACTGTTCCCCGGCCACACTTGGCTGTAGGTCCCGGGGAGGAATAATGCCCATGGAAGTAAGAGCTCCTACTTCCAAAGGGGCAAGTCAGCGGGAGAAGCCACTTGGCCTATCCGGCCACATGTCACTGTCCCCCGGCCACACTTGGCAGTAGGTCCCGGGGAGGAATAATGCCCATGGAAGTAGGAGCTACTACCTCCAAAGGGTGAAGACACTTGGCTCTAAGTCCTCGAGAGGTATACTGCCCATGGAAGTAAGAGCTCCTACTTCCATAGGGGCAAGTCAGCGGGAGAAGCCACTTGGCCTATCCGGCCACATGTCACTGTCCCCCGGCCAAGCTTGGCTGTAGGTCCCGGGGAGGAATAATGCCCATGGAAGTAGGAGCTCCTACTTCCAAAGGGGCAAGTCAGCGGAAGAAGCCACTAGTTCTATCCGGCCAAGAGTCACTGTTCCCCGGCCACACTTGGCAGTAGGTCCCGGGGAGGAATAATGCCCATGGAAGTAGGAGCTCCTACTTCCAAAGGGGCAAGTCAGCGGGAGAAGCCACTTGGCCTACCCAGGCAAGAGTCACTGTTCCCCGGCCACACTTGGCAGTAGGTCCCGGGGAGGAATAATGCCCATGGAAGTAGGAGCTCCTACTTCCAAAGGGGCAAGTCAGCGGGAGAAGCCACTTGGCCTATCCGGCCAAGAGTCACTGTTCCCCGGCCACACTTGGCAGTAGGTCCCGGGGAGGAATAATGACCATGGAAGTAAGAGCTCCTACTTCCAAAGGGGCAAGTCAGCGGGAGAAGCCACTTGGCCTATCCGGCCAAGAGTCACTGTTCCCCGGCCACACTTGGCAGTAGGTCCCGGGGAGGAATAATGCCCATGGAAGTAAGAGCTCCTACTTCCATAGGGGCAAGTCAGCGGGAGAAGCCACTTGGCCTATCCGGCCAAGAGTCACTGTTCCCCGGCCACACTTGGCAGTAGGTCCCGGGGAGGAATAATGCCCATGGAAGTAGGAGCTCACTTGGCTCTAAGTCTTCGAGAGGTATAATGCCCATGGAAGTAAGAGCTCCTACTTCCAAAGGGGCAAGTCAGCGGGAGAAGCCACTTCGCCTACCCGGCCAAGTGTCACTGTCCCCCGGCCAGACTTGGCGGCAAGTCCCGGGGAGGAATAATGCCCATGGAAGTAGGAGCTCCTACTTCCGAAGGGGCAAGTCAGCGGGAGAAGCCACTTCGCCTACCCGGCCAAGTGTCACTGTCCCCCGGCCAGACTTGGCGGCAAGTCCCGGGGAGGAATAATGCCCATGGAAGTAGGAGCTCACTTGGCTCTAAGTCTTCGAGAGGTATAATGCCCATGGAAGTAAGAGCTCCTACTTCCAAAGGGGCAAGTCAGCGGGAGAAGCCACTTCGCCTACCCGGCCAAGTGTCACTGTCCCCCGGCCAGACTTGGCGGCAAGTCCCGGGGAGGAATAATGCCCATGGAAGTAGGAGCTCCTACTTCCAAAGGGGCAAGTCAGCGGGAGCAGCCACTTGGCCTATCCGGCCAAGAGTCACTGTTCCCCGGCCACACTTGGCAGTAGGTCCCGGGGAGGAATAATGCCCATGGAAGTAGGAGCTCCTACTTCCAAAGGGGCAAGTCAGCGGGAGCAGCCACTTGGCCTATCCGTCCAAGAGTCACTGTTCCCCGGCCACACTTGGCTGTAGGTCCCGGGGAGGAATAATGCCCATGGAAGTAAGAGCTCCTACTTCCAAAGGGGCAAGTCAGCGGGAGAAGCCACTTGGCCTATCCGGCCACATGTCACTGTCCCCCGGCCACACTTGGCAGTAGGTCCCGGGGAGGAATAATGCCCATGGAAGTAGGAGCTACTACCTCCAAAGAGTGAAGACACTTGGCTCTAAGTCCACGAGAGGTATAGTGCCCATGGAAGTAAGAGCTCCTACTTCCAAAGGGTCAAGTCAGCGGGAGAAGCCACTTGGCCTATCCGGCCAAGAGTCACTGTTCCCCGGCCACACTTGGCAGTAGGTCCCGGAGAGGAATAATGCCCATGGAAGTAGGAGCTCCTACTTCCAAAGGGGCAAGTCAGCGGGAGAAGCCACTTGGCATATACGGCCAAGAGTCACTGTTCCCCGGCCACACTTGGCAGTAGGTCCCGGGGAGGAATAATGCCCATGGAAGTAGGAGCTCCTACTTCCAAAGGGGCAAGTCAGCGGGAGAAGCCACTTGGCCTATCCGGCCACATGTCACTGTCCCCCGGCCACTCTTGGCAGTAGGTCCCGGGGAGGAATAATGCCCATGGAAGTAGGAGCTCCTACTTCCAAAGGGGCAAGTCAGCGGGAGAAGCCACTTGGCCTACCCAGGCAAGAGTCACTGTTCCCCGGCCACACTTGGCAGTAGGTCCCGGGGAGGAATAATGCCCATGGAAGTAGGAGCTCCTACTTCCAAAGGGTCAAGTCAGCGGGAGAAGCCACTTGGCCTATCCGGCCAAGAGTCACTGTTCCCCGCCCACACTTGGCAGTAGGTCCCGGGGAGGAATAATGCCCATGGAAGTAGGAGCTCCTACTTCCAAAGGGGCAAGTCAGCGGGAGAAGCCACTTGGCCTATCCGAACAAGAGTCACTGTTCCCCGGCCACACTTGGCAGGAGGTCCCGGGGAGGAATAATGCCCATGGAAGTAGGAGCTACTACCTCCAAAGGGTGAAGACACTTGGCTCTAAGTCCCCGAGAGGTATAGTGCCCATGGAAGTAGGAGCTCCTACTTCCAAAGGGGCAAGTCAGCGGGAGAAGCAACTTGGCCTATCCGGCCAAGAGTCACTGTTCCCCGGCCACACTTGGCAGGAGGTCCCGGGGAGGAATAATGCCCATGGAAGTAGGAGCTCCTACTTCCAAAGGGTCAAGTCAGCGGGAGAAGCCACTTGGCCTATCCGGCCAAGAGTCACTGTTCCCCGGCCACACTTGGCAGTAGGTCCCGGGGAGGAATAATGCCCATGGAAGTAGGAGCTCCTACTTCCAAAGGGGAAAGTAAGCGGGAGAAGCCACTTGGCCTATCCGGCCAAGAGTCACTGTTCCCCGGCCACACTTGGCAGTAGGTCCCGGGGAGGAATAATGCCCATGGAAGTAGGAGCTCCTACTTCCAAAGGGGAAAGTAAGCGGGAGAAGCAACTTGGCCTATCCGGCCAAGAGTCACTGTTCCCCGGCCACACTTGGCAGTAGGTCCCGGGGAGGAATAATGCCCATGGAAGTAGGAGCTCCTACTTCCAAAGGGGCAAGTCAGCGGGAGAAGCCACTTGGCCTATCCGGCCAAGAGTCACTGTTCCCCGGCCACACTTGGCAGGAGGTCCCGGGGAGGAATAATGCCCATGGAAGTAGGAGCTCCTACTTCCAAAGGGGCAAGTCAGCGGGAGAAGCCACTTGGGCTATCCGGCCACATGTCACTGTCCCCCGGCAACACTTGGCAGTAGGTCCCGGGGAGGAATAATGCCCATGGAAGTAAGAGCTCCTACTTCCAAAGGGGCAAGTCAGCGGGAGAAGCCACTTGGCCTATCCGGCCACATGTCACTGTCCCCCGGCCACACTTGGCAGTAGGTCCCGGGGAGGAATAATGCCCATGGAAGTAAGAGCTCCTACTTCCAAAGGGGCAAGTCAGCGGGAGCAGCCACTTGGCCTATCCGGCCAAGAGTCACTGTTCCCCGGCCACACTTGGCAGTAGGTCCCGGGGAGGAATAATGCCCATGGAAGTAGGAGCTCCTACTTCCAAAGGGGCAAGTCAGCGGGAGCAGCCACTTGGCCTATCCGTCCAAGAGTCACTGTTCCCCGGCCACACTTGGCTGTAGGTCCCGGGGAGGAATAATGCCCATGGAAGTAAGAGCTCCTACTTCCAAAGGGGCAAGTCAGCGGGAGAAGCCACTTGGCCTATCCGGCCACATGTCACTGTCCCCCGGCCACACTTGGCAGTAGGTCCCGGGGAGGAATAATGCCCATGGAAGTAGGAGCTACTACCTCCAAAGGGTGAAGACACTTGGCTCTAAGTCCTCGAGAGGTATACTGCCCATGGAAGTAAGAGCTCCTACTTCCATAGGGGCAAGTCAGCGGGAGAAGCCACTTGGCCTATCCGGCCACATGTCACTGTCCCCCGGCCAAGCTTGGCTGTAGGTCCCGGGGAGGAATAATGCCCATGGAAGTAGGAGCTCCTACTTCCAAAGGGGCAAGTCAGCGGAAGAAGCCACTAGTTCTATCCGGCCAAGAGTCACTGTTCCCCGGCCACACTTGGCAGTAGGTCCCGGGGAGGAATAATGCCCATGGAAGTAGGAGCTCCTACTTCCAAAGGGGCAAGTCAGCGGGAGAAGCCACTTGGCCTACCCAGGCAAGAGTCACTGTTCCCCGGCCACACTTGGCAGTAGGTCCCGGGGAGGAATAATGCCCATGGAAGTAGGAGCTCCTACTTCCAAAGGGGCAAGTCAGCGGGAGAAGCCACTTGGCCTATCCGGCCAAGAGTCACTGTTCCCCGGCCACACTTGGCAGTAGGTCCCGGGGAGGAATAATGACCATGGAAGTAAGAGCTCCTACTTCCAAAGGGGCAAGTCAGCGGGAGAAGCCACTTGGCCTATCCGGCCAAGAGTCACTGTTCCCCGGCCACACTTGGCAGTAGGTCCCGGGGAGGAATAATGCCCATGGAAGTAAGAGCTCCTACTTCCATAGGGGCAAGTCAGCGGGAGAAGCCACTTGGCCTATCCGGCCAAGAGTCACTCTTCCCCGGCTACACTTGGCAGTAGGTCCCGGGGAGGAATAATGACCATGGAAGTAAGAGCTCCTACTTCCAAAGGGGCAAGTCAGCGGGAGAAGCCACTTGGCCTATCCGGCCAAGAGTCACTGTTCCCCGGCCACACTTGGCAGTAGGTCCCGGGGAGGAATAATGCCCATGGAAGTAAGAGCTCCTACTTCCAAAGGGGCAAGTCAGCGGGAGAAGCCACTTGGCCTATCCGGCCAAGAGTCACTTTTCCCCGGCCACACTTGGCAGTAGGTCCCGGGGAGGAATAATGCCCATGGAAGTAGGAGCTCCTACTTCCAAAGGGGCAAGTCAGCGGGAGAAGCCACTTGGCCTATCCGGCAAAGAGTCACTGTTCCCCGGCTACACTTGGCAGTAGGTCCCGGGGAGGAATAATGACCATGGAAGTAAGAGCTCCTACTTCCAAAGGGGCAAGTCAGCGGGAGAAGCCACTTGGCCTATCCGGCCAAGAGTCACTGTTCCCCGGCCACACTTGGCAGTAGGTCCCGGGGAGGAATAATGCCCATGGAAGTAAGAGCTCCTACTTCCAAAGGGGCAAGTCAGCGGGAGAAGCCACTTGGCCTATCCGGCCAAGAGTCACTGTTCCCCGGCCACACTTGGCAGTAGGTCCCGGGGAGGAATAATGCCCATGGAAGTAGGAGCTCCTACTTCCAAAGGGGCAAGTCAGCGGGAGAAGCCACTTGGCCTATCCGGCCAGGAGTCACTGTTCCCCGGCCACTCTTGGCTGTAGGTCCCGGGGAGGAATAATGCCCATGGAAGTAAGAGCTCCTACTTCCAAAGGGGCAAGTCAGCGGGAGAAGCCACTTGGCCTATCCGGCCACATGTCACTGTCCCCCGGCCACACTTGGCAGTAGGTCCCGGGGAGGAATAATGCCCATGGAAGTAGGAGCTACTACCTCCAAAGGGTGAAGACACTTGGCTCTAAGTCCTCGAGAGGTATACTGCCCATGGAAGTAAGAGCTCCTACTTCCATAGGGGCAAGTCAGCGGGAGAAGCCACTTGGCCTATCCGGCCACATGTCACTGTCCCCCGGCCAAGCTTGGCTGTAGGTCCCGGGGAGGAATAATGCCCATGGAAGTAGGAGCTCCTACTTCCAAAGGGGCAAGTCAGCGGAAGAAGCCACTAGTTCTATCCGGCCAAGAGTCACTGTTCCCCGGCCACACTTGGCAGTAGGTCCCGGGGAGGAATAATGCCCATGGAAGTAGGAGCTCCTACTTCCAAAGGGGCAAGTCAGCGGGAGAAGCCACTTGGCCTACCCAGGCAAGAGTCACTGTTCCCCGGCCACACTTGGCAGTAGGTCCCGGGGAGGAATAATGCCCATGGAAGTAGGAGCTCCTACTTCCAAAGGGGCAAGTCAGCGGGAGAAGCCACTTGGCCTATCCGGCCAAGAGTCACTGTTCCCCGGCCACACTTGGCAGTAGGTCCCGGGGAGGAATAATGACCATGGAAGTAAGAGCTCCTACTTCCAAAGGGGCAAGTCAGCGGGAGAAGCCACTTGGCCTATCCGGCCAAGAGTCACTGTTCCCCGGCCACACTTGGCAGTAGGTCCCGGGGAGGAATAATGCCCATGGAAGTAAGAGCTCCTACTTCCATAGGGGCAAGTCAGCGGGAGAAGCCACTTGGCCTATCCGGCCAAGAGTCACTCTTCCCCGGCTACACTTGGCAGTAGGTCCCGGGGAGGAATAATGACCATGGAAGTAAGAGCTCCTACTTCCAAAGGGGCAAGTCAGCGGGAGAAGCCACTTGGCCTACCCGGCCAAGAGTCACTGTTCCCCGGCCACACTTGGCAGTAGGTCCCGGGGAGGAATAATGCCCATGGAAGTAAGAGCTCCTACTTCCAAAGGGGCAAGTCAGCGGGAGAAGCCACTTGGCCTATCCGGCCAAGAGTCACTGTTCCCCGGCCACACTTGGCAGTAGGTCCCGGGGAGGAATAATGCCCATGGAAGTAGGAGCTCCTACTTCCAAAGGGGCAAGTCAGCGGGAGAAGCCACTTGGCCTATCCGGCAAAGAGTCACTGTTCCCCGGCTACACTTGGCAGTAGGTCCCGGGGAGGAATAATGACCATGGAAGTAAGAGCTCCTACTTCCAAAGGGGCAAGTCAGCGGGAGAAGCCACTTGGCCTATCCGGCCAAGAGTCACTGTTCCCCGGCCACACTTGGCAGTAGGTCCCGGGGAGGAATAATGCCCATGGAAGTAAGAGCTCCTACTTCCAAAGGGGCAAGTCAGCGGGAGAAGCCACTTGGCCTATCCGGCCAAGAGTCACTGTTCCCCGGCCACACTTGGCAGTAGGTCCCGGGGAGGAATAATGCCCATGGAAGTAGGAGCTCCTACTTCCAAAGGGGCAAGTCAGCGGGAGAAGCCACTTGGCCTATCCGGCCAGGAGTCACTGTTCCCCGGCCACTCTTGGCTGTAGGTCCCGGGGAGGAATAATGCCCATGGAAGTAGGAGCTACTACCTCCAAAGGGGCAAGTCAGCGGGAGAAGCCACTTGGCCTATCCGGCCAAGAGTCACTGTTCCCCGGCCACACTTGGCAGTATGTCCCGGGGAGGAATAATGCCCATGGAAGTAGGAGCTACTACCTCCAAAGGGTGAAGACACTTGGCTCTAAGTCCCCGAGAGGTATACTGCCCATGGAAGTAAGAGCTCCTACTTCCATAGGGGCAAGTCAGCGGGAGAAGCCACTTGGCCTAACCGGCCAAGAGTCACTGTTCCCCGGCCACACTTGGCCGTAGGTCCCGGGGAGGAATAATGCCCATGGAAGTAGGAGCTCCTACTTCCAAAGGGGCAAGTCAGCGGGAGAAGCCACTCGGCCTATCCGGCCAAGAGTCACTGTTCCCCGGCCACACTTGGCAGTAGGTCCCGGGGAGGAATAATGCCCATGGAAGTAGGAGCTACTACTTCCAAAGGGGCAAGTCAGCGGGAGAAGCCACTTGGCCTATCCGGCCACATGTCACTGTTCCCCGGCCACACTTGGCAGTAGGTCCCGGGGAGGAATAATGCCCATGGAAGTAGGAGCTCCTACTTCCAAAGGGGCAAGTCAGCGGGAGAAGCCACTTGGCCTATCCGGCCAAGAGTCACTGTTCCCCGGCCACACTTGGCAGTAGGTCCCGGGGAGGAATAATGCCCATGGAAGTAGGAGCTCCTACTTCCAAAGGGGCAAGTCAGCGGGAGAAGCCACTAGTTCTATCCGGCCAAGAGTCACTGTTCCCCGGCCACACTTGGCAGTAGGTCCCGGGGAGGAATAATGCCCATGGAAGTAGGAGCTCACTTGGCTCTAAGTCTTCGAGAGGTATAATGCCCATGGAAGTAAGAGCTCCTACTTCCAAAGGGGCAAGTCAGCGGGAGAAGCCACTTCGCCTACCCGGCCAAGTGTCACTGTCCCCCGGCCAGACTTGGCGGCAAGTCCCGGGGAGGAATAATGCCCATGGAAGTAGGAGCTCCTACTTCCAAAGGGGCAAGTCAGCGGGAGAAGCCACTTCGCCTACCCGGCCAAGTGTCACTGTCCCCCGGCCAGACTTGGCGGCAAGTCCCGGGGAGGAATAATGCCCATGGAAGTAGGAGCTCCTACTTCCAAAGGGGCAAGTCAGCGGGAGAAGCCACTTCGCCTACCCGGCCAAGTGTCACTGTCCCCCGGCCAGACTTGGCGGCAAGTCCCGGGGAGGAATAATGCCCATGGAAGTAGGAGCTCACTTGGCTCTAAGTCTTCGAGAGGTATAATGCCCATGGAAGTAAGAGCTCCTACTTCCAAAGGGGCAAGTCAGCGGGAGAAGCCACTTCGCCTACCCGGCCAAGTGTCACTGTCCCCCGGCCAGACTTGGCGGCAAGTCCCGGGGAGGAATAATGCCCATGGAAGTAGGAGCTCCTACTTCCAAAGGGGCAAGTCAGCGGGAGAAGCCACTTCGCCTACCCGGCCAAGTGTCACTGTCCCCCGGCCAGACTTGGCGGCAAGTCCCGGGGAGGAATAATGCCCATGGAAGTAGGAGCTCCTACTTCCAAAGGGGCAAGTCAGCGGGAGAAGCCACTTCGCCTACCCGGCCAAGTGTCACTGTCCCCCGGCCAGACTTGGCGGCAAGTCCCGGGGAGGAATAATGCCCATGGAAGTAGGAGCTCCTACTTCCAAAGGGGCAAGTCAGCGGGAGAAGCCACTTCGCCTACCCGGCCAAGTGTCACTGTCCCCCGGCCAGACTTGGCGGCAAGTCCCGGGGAGGAATAATGCCCATGGAAGTAGGAGCTCACTTGGCTCTAAGTCTTCGAGAGGTATAATGCCCATGGAAGTAAGAGCTCCTACTTCCAAAGGGGCAAGTCAGCGGGAGAAGCCACTTCGCCTACCCGGCCAAGTGTCACTGTCCCCCGGCCAGACTTGGCGGGAAGTCCCGGGGAGGAATAATGCCCATGGAAGTAGGAGCTCCTACTTCCAAAGGGGCAAGTCAGCGGGAGAAGCCACTTCGCCTACCCGGCCAAGTGTCACTGTCCCCCGGCCAGACTTGGCGGCAAGTCCCGGGGAGGAATAATGCCCATGGAAGTAGGAGCTCCTACTTCCAAAGGGGCAAGTCAGCGGGAGAAGCCACTTCGCCTACCCGGCCAAGTGTCACTGTCCCCCGGCCAGACTTGGCGGCAAGTCCCGGGGAGGAATAATGCCCATGGAAGTAGGAGCTCACTTGGCTCTAAGTCTTCGAGAGGTATAATGCCCATGGAAGTAAGAGCTCCTACTTCCAAAGGGGCAAGTCAGCGGGAGAAGCCACTTCGCCTACCCGGCCAAGTGTCACTGTCCCCCGGCCAGACTTGGCGGCAAGTCCCGGGGAGGAATAATGCCCATGGAAGTAGGAGCTCACTTGGCTCTAAGTCTTCGAGAGGTATAATGCCCATGGAAGTAAGAGCTCCTACTTCCAAAGGGGCAAGTCAGCGGGAGAAGCCACTTCGCCTACCCGGCCAAGTGTCACTGTCCCCCGGCCAGACTTGGCGGCAAGTCCCGGGGAGGAATAATGCCCATGGAAGTAGGAGCTCCTACTTCCAAAGGGGCAAGTCAGCGGGAGAAGCCACTTCGCCTACCCGGCCAAGTGTCACTGTCCCCCGGCCAGACTTGGCGGCAAGTCCCGGGGAGGAATAATGCCCATGGAAGTAGGAGCTCCTACTTCCAAAGGGGCAAGTCAGCGGGAGAAGCCACTTCGCCTACCCGGCCAAGTGTCACTGTCCCCCGGCCAGACTTGGCGGCAAGTCCCGGGGAGGAATAATGCCCATGGAAGTAGGAGCTCCTACTTCCAAAGGGGCAAGTCAGCGGGAGAAGCCACTTCGCCTACCCGGCCAAGTGTCACTGTCCCCCGGCCAGACTTGGCGGCAAGTCCCGGGGAGGAATAATGCCCATGGAAGTAGGAGCTCACTTGGCTCTAAGTCTTCGAGAGGTATAATGCCCATGGAAGTAAGAGCTCCTACTTCCAAAGGGGCAAGTCAGCGGGAGAAGCCACTTCGCCTACCCGGCCAAGTGTCACTGTCCCCCGGCCAGACTTGGCGGGAAGTCCCGGGGAGGAATAATGCCCATGGAAGTAGGAGCTCCTACTTCCAAAGGGGCAAGTCAGCGGGAGAAGCCACTTCGCCTACCCGGCCAAGTGTCACTGTCCCCCGGCCAGACTTGGCGGCAAGTCCCGGGGAGGAATAATGCCCATGGAAGTAGGAGCTCCTACTTCCAAAGGGGCAAGTCAGCGGGAGAAGCCACTTCGCCTACCCGGCCAAGTGTCACTGTCCCCCGGCCAGACTTGGCGGCAAGTCCCGGGGAGGAATAATGCCCATGGAAGTAGGAGCTCCTACTTCCAAAGGGGCAAGTCAGCGGGAGAAGCCACTTCGCCTACCCGGCCAAGTGTCACTGTCCCCCGGCCAGACTTGGCGGCAAGTCCCGGGGAGGAATAATGCCCATGGAAGTAGGAGCTCACTTGGCTCTAAGTCTTCGAGAGGTATAATGCCCATGGAAGTAAGAGCTCCTACTTCCAAAGGGGCAAGTCAGCGGGAGAAGCCACTTCGCCTACCCGGCCAAGTGTCACTGTCCCCCGGCCAGACTTGGCGGGAAGTCCCGGGGAGGAATAATGCCCATGGAAGTAGGAGCTCCTACTTCCAAAGGGGCAAGTCAGCGGGAGAAGCCACTTCGCCTACCCGGCCAAGTGTCACTGTCCCCCGGCCAGACTTGGCGGCAAGTCCCGGGGAGGAATAATGCCCATGGAAGTAGGAGCTCCTACTTCCAAAGGGGCAAGTCAGCGGGAGAAGCCACTTCGCCTACCCGGCCAAGTGTCACTGTCCCCCGGCCAGACTTGGCGGCAAGTCCCGGGGAGGAATAATGCCCATGGAAGTAGGAGCTCACTTGGCTCTAAGTCTTCGAGAGGTATAATGCCCATGGAAGTAAGAGCTCCTACTTCCAAAGGGGCAAGTCAGCGGGAGAAGCCACTTCGCCTACCCGGCCAAGTGTCACTGTCCCCCGGCCAGACTTGGCGGGAAGTCCCGGGGAGGAATAATGCCCATGGAAGTAGGAGCTCCTACTTCCAAAGGGGCAAGTCAGCGGGAGAAGCCACTTCGCCTACCCGGCCAAGTGTCACTGTCCCCCGGCCAGACTTGGCGGCAAGTCCCGGGGAGGAATAATGCCCATGGAAGTAGGAGCTCCTACTTCCAAAGGGGCAAGTCAGCGGGAGAAGCCACTTCGCCTACCCGGCCAAGTGTCACTGTCCCCCGGCCAGACTTGGCGGCAAGTCCCGGGGAGGAATAATGCCCATGGAAGTAGGAGCTCACTTGGCTCTAAGTCTTCGAGAGGTATAATGCCCATGGAAGTAAGAGCTCCTACTTCCAAAGGGGCAAGTCAGCGGGAGAAGCCACTTCGCCTACCCGGCCAAGTGTCACTGTCCCCCGGCCAGACTTGGCGGCAAGTCCCGGGGAGGAATAATGCCCATGGAAGTAGGAGCTCCTACTTCCAAAGGGGCAAGTCAGCGGGAGAAGCCACTTCGCCTACCCGGCCAAGTGTCACTGTCCCCCGGCCAGACTTGGCGGCAAGTCCCGGGGAGGAATAATGCCCATGGAAGTAGGAGCTCCTACTTCCAAAGGGGCAAGTCAGCGGGAGAAGCCACTTCGCCTACCCGGCCAAGTGTCACTGTCCCCCGGCCAGACTTGGCGGCAAGTCCCGGGGAGGAATAATGCCCATGGAAGTAGGAGCTCACTTGGCTCTAAGTCTTCGAGAGGTATAATGCCCATGGAAGTAAGAGCTCCTACTTCCAAAGGGGCAAGTCAGCGGGAGAAGCCACTTCGCCTACCCGGCCAAGTGTCACTGTCCCCCGGCCAGACTTGGCGGCAAGTCCCGGGGAGGAATAATGCCCCATGGAGCTCGGGCAGACTAGAAGTAACCTCGTCTGCCCGCTGGAGGGCGCCCTTCCCGGAGCGGAGGGGACCCCCTTGGCCACAAAGTGCAAGCCGAGTTTGGAGCTCGAAACCCGGCCACGCTTGGTCGTAGGTCCCGGTGAGGAACATGGCCATGGAAGTCGGAGCTCAAACCTCCAAATTGACCTCAGCGGGAGCACTTGCTGAGGCTGCCCGGGCATGGGTTACTGTTCCCCGGGCACACTTGGTCGTAGGTCCAAGTGTGGAACGTGTCCATGGAAGTTGAAGTGAAGAGAACCGCGAAAGGGAGTTTTTGCGCGAAGCCGCGGCCGAGGAGGGCTCACCGATCCCGGCGTGATTTCTGCCAGGCCCGGTACCCAAACCGAACTCCGCATGGTGGCTGGATCCGCGACCCTGGAACCCTGGGCCGGGAGCCTAGGGGCGAGAGGGGCCCCATGGAGCTCGGGCAGACTAGAAGTACCCTCGTCTGCCCGCTGGAGGGCGCCCTTCCCGGAGCGGAGGGGACCCCCCAAGCGACCAAGTGCAAGCCGAGTTTGGAGCTCGAAACCCGGCCACACTTGGTAGTATGTCCCGGTGAGGAACATGCCCATGGAAGTAAGAGCTCAGCGGGAGCAGCCACTCAGGCTACCCGGGAATGTGTCACTGTCCCCCGGCCAAGACTTGGCGGCAAGTCCCGGGGAGGAATAGTTCCCATGGAAGTAGCTCAGCGGGAGCAGCCGCTCAGGCTACCCGGGAATGTGTCACTGTCCCCCGGCCAGACTTGGCGGCAGGTCCCGGGGAGGAATAGTGCTCATGGAAGTAGCTCAGCGGGAGCAGCCACTCAGGCTACCCGGGAATGTGTCACTGTCCCTCGGCCACACTTGGTCGTTGATTCCTGATGAGGAACATGCCCATGGAACTAAAGAGTGCAGCGGGAGCAGCCGCTCAGGCTACCCGGGAATGTGTCACTGTCCCCCGGCCAGACTTGGCGGCAGGTCCCGGGGAGGAATAGTGCCCATGGAAGTCGGAGCTCCAACCTCCAAGTTGACCTCAGCGGGAGCAGCCGCTGAGGCTACCCGGGCATGGGTGACTGTTCCCCGGGCACACTTGGTCGTAGGTCCAAGTGTGGAACGTGTCCATGGAAGTTGAAGGGAAGAGAACCGCGAAAGGGAGTTTGGAGGCTGAGCCGCGGCCGAGGAGGTCTCACCGATCCCGGCGTGATTCCAGCCAGGCCCGGTACCCTATACCGAACTCGACAGGGTGGCTGTATCCGGGACCCTGGAACCCTGGGCGGGGAGCCTAGGGGCGAGAGGGGCCCCATGGAGCTCGGGCAGACTAGAAGTACCCTCGTCTGCCCGCTGGAGGGCGCCCTTCCCGGAGCGGAGGGGACCCCCCAAGCGACCAAGTGCAAGCCGAGTTTGGAGCTCGAAACCCGGCCACACTTGGTAGTATGTCCCGGTGAGGAACATGCCCATGGAAGTAAGAGCTCAGCGGGAGCAGCCACTCAGGCTACCCGGGAATGTGTCACTGTCCCCCGGCCAAGACTTGGCGGCAAGTCCCGGGGAGGAATAGTTCCCATGGAAGTAGCTCAGCGGGAGCAGCCACTCAGGCTACCCGGGAATGTGTCACTGTCCCCCGGCCAGACTTGGCGGCAGGTCCCGGGGAGGAATAGTGCTCATGGAAGTAGCTCAGCGGGAGCAGCTGCTGAGGCTACCCGGGAATGTGTCACTGTCCCTGGGCCACACTTGGTCGTTGGTTCCTGATGAGGAACATGCCCATGGAAGTAAGAGTTCAGCGGGAGAAGCCGCTCAGGCTACCCGGGAATGTGTCACTGTCCCTCGGCCAGACTTGGCGGCAGGTCCCGGGGAGGAATAGTGCCCATGGAAGTCGGAGCTCCAACCTCCAAGTTGACCTCAGCGGGAGCAGCCGCTGAGGCTACCCGGGCATGGGTGACTGTTCCCCGGCCACACTTGGTCGGAGGTCCCGGTGTGGAACATGCCCATGGAAGTTGAAGGGAAGAGAACCGCGAAAGGGAGTTTGGAGGCTGAGCCGCGGCCGAGGAGGTCTCACCGATCCCGGCGTGATTCCAGCCAGGCCCGGTACCCTATACCGAACTCTACAGGGTGGCTGTATCCGGGACCCTGGAACCCTGGGCGGGGAGCCTAGGGGCGAGAGGGGCCCCATGGAGCTCGGGCAGACTAGAAGTACCCTCGTCTGCCCGCTGGAGGGCGCCCTTCCCGGAGCGGAGGGGACCCCCAAGCGACCAAGTGCAAGCCGAGTTTGGAGCTCGAAACCCGGCCACACTTGGTAGTATGTCCCGGTGAGGAACATGCCCATGGAAGTAAGAGCTCAGCGGGAGCAGCCACTCAGGCTACCCGGGAATGTGTCACTGTCCCCCGGCCAAGACTTGGCGGCAAGTCCCGGGGAGGAATAGTGCCCATGGAAGTAGCTCAGCGGGAGCAGCCGCTCAGGCTACCCGGGAATGTGTCACTGTCCCCCGGCCAGACTTGGCGGCAGGTCCCGGGGAGGAATAGTGCTCATGGAAGTAGCTCAGCGGGAGCAGCTGCTGAGGCTACCCGGGAATGTGTCACTGTCCCTGGGCCACACTTGGTCGTTGGTTCCTGATGAGGAACATGCCCATGGAAGTAAGAGTTCAGCGGGAGCAGCCGCTCAGGGCTACCCGGGAATGTGTCACTGTCCCCCGGCCAGACTTGGCGGCAGGTCCCGGGGAGGAATAGTGCCCATGGAAGTCGGAGCTCCAGCCTCCAAGTTGACCTCAGCGGGAGCAGCCGCTGAGGCTACCCGGGCATGGGTGACTGTTCCCCGGCCACACTTGGTCGGAGGTCCCGGTGTGGAACATGCCCATGGAAGTTGAAGGGAAGAGAACCGCGAAAGGGAGTTTGGAGGCTGAGCCGCGGCCGAGGAGGTCTCACCGATCCCGGCGTGATTCCAGCCAGGCCCGGTACCCTATACCGAACTCGGCAGGGTGGCTGTATCCGGGACCCTGGAACCCTGGGCGGGGAGCCTAGGGGCGAGAGGGGCCCCATGGAGCTCGGGCAGACTAGAAGTACCCTCGTCTGCCCGCTGGAGGGCGCCCTTCCCGGAGCGGAGGGGACCCCCAAGCGACCAAGTGCAAGCCGAGTTTGGAGCTCGAAACCCGGCCACACTTGGTAGTATGTCCCGGTGAGGAACATGCCCATGGAAGTAAGAGCTCAGCGGGAGCAGCCACTCAGGCTACCCGGCAATGTGTCACTGTCCCCCGGCCAAGACTTGGCGGCAAGTCCCGGGGAGGAATAGTGCCCATGGAAGTAGCTCAGCGGGAGCAGCCGCTCAGGCTACCCGGGAATGTGTCACTGTCCCCCGGCCAGACTTGGCGGCAGGTCCCGGGGAGGAATAGTGCTCATGGAAGTAGCTCAGCGGGAGCAGCTGCTGAAGATACCCGGGAATGTGTCACTGTCCCTGGGCCACACTTGGTCGTTGGTTCCTGATGAGGAACATGCCCATGGAAGTAAGAGTTCAGCGGGAGAAGCCGCTCAGGCTACCCGGGAATGTGTCACTGTCCCCCGGCCAGACTTGGCGGCAGGTCCCGGGGAGGAATAGTGCCCATGGAAGTCGGAGCTCCAACCTCCAAGTTGACCTCAGCGGGAGCACTTGCTGAGGCTACCCGGGCATGGGCGACTGTTCCCCGGCCACACTTGGTCGGAGGTCCCGGTGTGGAACATGCCCATGGAAGTTGAAGGGAAGAGAACCGCGAAAGGGAGTTTGGAGGCTGAGCCGCGGCCGAGGAGGTCTCACCGATCCCGGCGTGATTCCAGCCAGGCCCGGTACCCTATACCGAACTCGGCAGGGTGGCTGTATCCGGGACCCTGGAACCCTGGGCGGGGAGCCTAGGGGCGAGAGGGGCCCCATGGAGCTCGGGCAGACTAGAAGTACCCTCGTCTGCCCGCTGGAGGGCGCCCTTCCCGGAGCGGAGGGGACCCCCAAGCGACCAAGTGCAAGCCGAGTTTGGAGCTCGAAACCCGGCCACACTTGGTAGTATGTCCCGGTGAGGAACATGCCCATGGAAGTAAGAGCTCAGCGGGAGCAGCCACTCAGGCTACCCGGCAATGTGTCACTGTCCCCCGGCCAAGACTTGGCGGCAAGTCCCGGGGAGGAATAGTGCCCATGGAAGTAGCTCAGCGGGAGCAGCCGCTCAGGCTACCCGGGAATGTGTCACTGTCCCCCGGCCAGACTTGGCGGCAGGTCCCGGGGAGGAATAGTGCTCATGGAAGTAGCTCAGCGGGAGCAGCTGCTGAAGATACACGGGAATGTGTCACTGTCCCTGGGCCACACTTGGTCGTTGGTTCCTGATGAGGAACATGCCCATGGAAGTAAGAGTTCAGCGGGAGAAGCCGCTCAGGCTACCCGGGAATGTGTCACTGTCCCCCGGCCAGACTTGGCGGCAGGTCCCGGGGAGGAATAGTGCCCATGGAAGTCGGAGCTCCAACCTCCAAGTTGACCTCAGCGGGAGCACTTGCTGAGGCTACCCGGGCATGGGCGACTGTTCCCCGGCCACACTTGGTCGGAGGTCCCGGTGTGGAACATGCCCATGGAAGTTGAAGGGAAGAGAACCGCGAAAGGGAGTTTGGAGGCTGAGCCGCGGCCGAGGAGGTCTCACCGATCCCGGCGTGATTCCAGCCAGGCCCGGTACCCTATACCGAACTCGGCAGGGTGGCTGTATCCGGGACCCTGGAACCCTGGGCGGGGAGCCTAGGGGCGAGAGGGGCCCCATGGAGCTCGGGCAGACTAGAAGTACCCTCGTCTGCCCGCTGGAGGGCGCCCTTCCCGGAGCGGAGGGGACCCCCAAGCGACCAAGTGCAAGCCGAGTTTGGAGCTCGAAACCCGGCCACACTTGGTAGTTGGTCCCGGTGAGGAACATGCCCATGGAAGTAAGAGCTCAGCGGGAGCAGCCACTCAGGCTACCCGGCAATGTGTCACTGTCCCCCGGCCAAGACTTGGCGGCAAGTCCCGGGGAGGAATAGTGCCCATGGAAGTAGCTCAGCGGGAGCAGCTGCTGAGGCTACCCGGGAATGTGTCACTGTCCCCCGGCCAGACTTGGCGGCAGGTCCCGGGGAGGAATAGTGCTCATGGAAGTAGCTCAGCGGGAGCAGCTGCTGAGGCTACCCGGGAATGTGTCACTGTCCCTGGGCAACACTTGGTCGTTGGTTCCTGATGAGGAACATGCCCATGGAAGTAAGAGTTCAGCGGGAGAAGCCGCTCAAGCTACCCGGGAATGTGTCACTGTCCCCGGCCAGACTTGGCGGCAGGTCCCGGGGAGGAATAGTGCCCATGGAAGTCGGAGCTCCAGCCTCCAAGTTGACCTCAGCGGGAGCAGCCGCTGAGGCTACCCGGGCATGGGTGACTGTTCCCCGGCCACACTTGGTCGGAGGTCCCGGTGTGGAACATGCCCATGGAAGTTGAAGGGAAGAGAACCGCGAAAGGGAGTCTTGAGGCTGAGCCGCGGCCGAGGAGGTCTCACCGATCCCGGCGTGATTCCAGCCAGGCCCGGTACCCTATACCGAACTCGACAGGGTGGCTGTATCCGGGACCCTGGAACCCTGGGCGGGGAGCCTAGGGGCGAGAGGGGCCCCATGGAGCTCGGGCAGACTAGAAGTACCCTCGTCTGCCCGCTGGAGGGCGCCCTTCCCGGAGCGGAGGGGACCCCCCAAGCGACCAAGTGCAAGCCGAGTTTGGAGCTCGAAACCCGGCCACACTTGGTAGTTGGTCCCGGTGAGGAACATGCCCATGGAAGTAAGAGCTCAGCGGGAGCAGCCACTCAGGCTACCCGGCAATGTGTCACTGTCCCCCGGCCAAGACTTGGCGGCAAGTCCCGGGGAGGAATAGTGCCCATGGAAGTAGCTCAGCGGGAGCAGCTGCTGAGGCTACCCGGGAATGTGTCACTGTCCCCCGGCCAGACTTGGCGGCAGGTCCCGGGGAGGAATAGTGCTCATGGAAGTAGCTCAGCGGGAGCAGCTGCTGAGGCTACCCGGGAATGTGTCACTGTCCCTGGGCCACACTTGGTCGTTGGTTCCTGATGAGGAACATGCCCATGGAAGTAAGAGTGCAGCGGGAGCAGCCGCTCAGGCTACCCGGGAATGTGTCACTGTCCCCCGGCCAGACTTGGCGGCAGGTCCCGGGGAGGAATAGTGCCCATGGAAGTCGGAGCTCCAACCTCCAAGTTGACCTCAGCGGGAGCACTTGCTGAGGCTACCCGGGCATGGGCGACTGTTCCCCGGCCACACTTGGTCGGAGGTCCCGGTGTGGAACATGCCCATGGAAGTTGAAGGGAAGAGAACCGCGAAAGGGAGTTTGGAGGCTGAGCCGCGGCCGAGGAGGTCTCACCGATCCCGGCGTGATTCCAGCCAGGCCCGGTACCCTATACCGAACTCGGCAGGGTGGCTGTATCCGGGACCCTGGAACCCTGGGCGGGGAGCCTAGGGGCGAGAGGGGCCCCATGGAGCTCGGGCAGACTAGAAGTACCCTCGTCTGCCCGCTGGAGGGCGCCCTTCCCGGAGCGGAGGGGACCCCCAAGCGACCAAGTGCAAGCCGAGTTTGGAGCTCGAAACCCGGCCACACTTGGTAGTATGTCCCGGTGAGGAACATGCCCATGGAAGTAAGAGCTCAGCGGGAGCAGCCACTCAGGCTACCCGGCAATGTGTCACTGTCCCCCGGCCAAGACTTGGCGGCAAGTCCCGGGGAGGAATAGTGCCCATGGAAGTAGCTCAGCGGGAGCAGCCGCTCAGGCTACCCGGGAATGTGTCACTGTCCCCCGGCCAGACTTGGCGGCAGGTCCCGGGGAGGAATAGTGCTCATGGAAGTAGCTCAGCGGGAGCAGCTGCTGAAGATACCCGGGAATGTGTCACTGTCCCTGGGCCACACTTGGTCGTTGGTTCCTGATGAGGAACATGCCCATGGAAGTAAGAGTTCAGCGGGAGAAGCCGCTCAGGCTACCCGGGAATGTGTCACTGTCCCCCGGCCAGACTTGGCGGCAGGTCCCGGGGAGGAATAGTGCCCATGGAAGTCGGAGCTCCAACCTCCAAGTTGACCTCAGCGGGAGCACTTGCTGAGGCTACCCGGGCATGGGCGACTGTTCCCCGGCCACACTTGGTCGGAGGTCCCGGTGTGGAACATGCCCATGGAAGTTGAAGGGAAGAGAACCGCGAAAGGGAGTTTGGAGGCTGAGCCGCGGCCGAGGAGGTCTCACCGATCCCGGCGTGATTCCAGCCAGGCCCGGTACCCTATACCGAACTCGACAGGGTGGCTGTATCCGGGACCCTGGAACCCTGGGCGGGGAGCCTAGGGGCGAGAGGGGCCCCATGGAGCTCGGGCAGACTAGAAGTACCCTCGTCTGCCCGCTGGAGGGCGCCCTTCCCGGAGCGGAGGGGACCCCCCAAGCGACCAAGTGCAAGCCGAGTTTGGAGCTCGAAACCCGGCCACACTTGGTAGTATGTCCCGGTGAGGAACATGCCCATGGAAGTAAGAGCTCAGCGGGAGCAGCCACTCAGGCTACCCGGGAATGTGTCACTGTCCCCCGGCCAAGACTTGGCGGCAAGTCCCGGGGAGGAATAGTGCCCATGGAAGTAGCTCAGCGGGAGCAGCCACTCAGGCTACCCGGGAATGTGTCACTGTCCCCCGGCCAAGACTTGGCGGCAAGTCCCGGGGAGGAATAGTGCTCATGGAAGTAGCTCAGCGGGAGCAGCTGCTGAGGCTACCCGGGAATGTGTCACTGTCCCTGGGCCACACTTGGTCGTTGGTTCCTGATGAGGAACATGCCCATGGAAGTAAGAGTTCAGCGGGAGAAGCCGCTCAAGCTACCCGGGAATGTGTCACTGTCCCCCGGCCAGACTTGGCGGCAGGTCCCGGGGAGGAACAGTGCCCATGGAAGTCGGAGCTCCAACCTCCAAGTTGACCTCAGCGGGAGCACTTGCTGAGGCTACCCGGGCATGGGCGACTGTTCCCCGGCCACACTTGGTCGGAGGTCCCGGTGTGGAACATGCCCATGGAAGTTGAAGGGAAGAGAACCGCGAAAGGGAGTTTGGAGGCTGAGCCGCGGCCGAGGAGGTCTCACCGATCCCGGCGTGATTCCAGCCAGGCCCGGTACCCTATACCGAACTCGGCAGGGTGGCTGTATCCGGGACCCTGGAACCCTGGGCGGGGAGCCTAGGGGCGAGAGGGGCCCCATGGAGCTCGGGCAGACTAGAAGTACCCTCGTCTGCCCGCTGGAGGGCGCCCTTCCCGGAGCGGAGGGGACCCCCAAGCGACCAAGTGCAAGCCGAGTTTGGAGCTCGAAACCCGGCCACACTTGGTAGTATGTCCCGGTGAGGAACATGCCCATGGAAGTAAGAGCTCAGCGGGAGCAGCCACTCAGGCTACCCGGCAATGTGTCACTGTCCCCCGGCCAAGACTTGGCGGCAAGTCCCGGGGAGGAATAGTGCCCATGGAAGTAGCTCAGCGGGAGCAGCCGCTCAGGCTACCCGGGAATGTGTCACTGTCCCCCGGCCAGACTTGGCGGCAGGTCCCGGGGAGGAATAGTGCTCATGGAAGTAGCTCAGCGGGAGCAGCCACTCAGGCTACCCGGGAATGTGTCACTGTCCCTGGGCCACACTTGGTCGTTGGTTCCTGATGAGGAACATGCCCATGGAAGTAAGAGTTCAGCGGGAGCAGCCGCTCAGGGCTACCCGGGAATGTGTCACTGTCCCCCGGCCAGACTTGGCGGCAGGTCCCGGGGAGGAATAGTGCCCATGGAAGTCGGAGCTCCAACCTCCAAGTTGACCTCAGCGGGAGCAGCCGCTGAGGCTACCCGGGCATGGGTGACTGTTCCCCGGCCACACTTGGTCGGAGGTCCCGGTGTGGAACATGCCCATGGAAGTTGAAGGGAAGAGAACCGCGAAAGGGAGTTTGGAGGCTGAGCCGCGGCCGAGGAGGTCTCACCGATCCCGGCGTGATTCCAGCCAGGCCCGGTACCCTATACCGAACTCGGCAGGGTGGCTTTATCCGGGACCCTGGAACCCTGGGCGGGGAGCCTAGGGGCGAGAGGGGCCCCATGGAGCTCGGGCAGACTAGAAGTACCCTCGTCTGCCCGCTGGAGGGCGCCCTTCCCGGAGCGGAGGGGACCCCCCAAGCGACCAAGTGCAAGCCGAGTTTGGAGCTCGAAACCCGGCCACACTTGGTAGTATGTCCCGGTGAGGAACATGCCCATGGAAGTAAGAGCTCAGCGGGAGCAGCCACTCAGGCTACCCGGCAATGTGTCACTGTCCCCCGGCCAAGACTTGGCGGCAAGTCCCGGGGAGGAATAGTGCCCATGGAAGTAGCTCAGCGGGAGCAGCCGCTCAGGCTACCCGGGAATGTGTCACTGTCCCCCGGCCAGACTTGGCGGCAGGTCCCGGGGAGGAATAGTGCTCATGGAAGTAGCTCAGCGGGAGCAGCCACTCAGGCTACCCGGGAATGTGTCACTGTCCCTGGGCCACACTTGGTCGTTGGTTCCTGATGAGGAACATGCCCATGGAAGTAAGAGTTCAGCGGGAGCAGCCGCTCAGGGCTACCCGGGAATGTGTCACTGTCCCCCGGCCAGACTTGGCGGCAGGTCCCGGGGAGGAATAGTGCCCATGGAAGTCGGAGCTCCAACCTCCAAGTTGACCTCAGCGGGAGCAGCCGCTGAGGCTACCCGGGCATGGGTGACTGTTCCCCGGCCACACTTGGTCGGAGGTCCCGGTGTGGAACATGCCCATGGAAGTTGAAGGGAAGAGAACCGCGAAAGGGAGTTTGGAGGCTGAGCCGCGGCCGAGGAGGTCTCACCGATCCCGGCGTGATTCCAGCCAGGCCCGGTACCCTATACCGAACTCGGCAGGGTGGCTTTATCCGGGACCCTGGAACCCTGGGCGGGGAGCCTAGGGGCGAGAGGGGCCCCATGGAGCTCGGGCAGACTAGAAGTACCCTCGTCTGCCCGCTGGAGGGCGCCCTTCCCGGAGCGGAGGGGACCCCCCAAGCGACCAAGTGCAAGCCGAGTTTGGAGCTCGAAACCCGGCCACACTTGGTAGTATGTCCCGGTGAGGAACATGCCCATGGAAGTAAGAGCTCAGCGGGAGCAGCCACTCAGGCTACCCGGGAATGTGTCACTGTCCCCCGGCCAAGACTTGGCGGCAAGTCCCGGGGAGGAATAGTGCCCATGGAAGTAGCTCAGCGGAGCAGCCACTCAGGCTACCCGGGAATGTGTCACTGTCCCTCGGCCACACTTGGTCGTAGGTCCCGGTGAGGAACATGCCCATGGAAGTCGGAGCTCCAACCTCCAACCGGGTGAAGCCTCCGAGAGCTAGCCGGGAATAGGGCGCCAATCCCGGCTACCGCCCTCCAGGCTTGCCCCGGTCGATAGACCTACGTCCTCGCACCAGCACAAGCGCAAAAATTTTCTAAGTGTGGGAGAACCGAGGACCCGCCCGGTGGCACTCTGCCTCTCGCTGCCGCCCTCCTGGAAGCGTCCTCGGTCACTGTGTGTGCGGCAGATATCAGAGCTCCGGAAAGGTGAAAAAGAACCGGTAAGAGGGCGAATCCGGCAGCTCCCTGCCGGGCGAGGACCACCGCGAGCGGCGGGGACGTCAGACGGGAGACGCGCGGCGGACCTTCCGTCGGAGTGCCTGGGATTTTGACCTCGGAGAAGTTCGAAAAAATTATGCGGTCGGAGCTGTCTGCCCCGGCCGGGGAAGGCTCACCGCCGGCGGCTGCCAACCCCTGGCTTGCCCGCTGGATGCCCTTTCGGAGGCTGCTGAAAAAGAACTGTCAGGCGGGCACCTCTCGGAAGAACCGCAGACCAAAACGACCGGTAAAAATTTTGGGCGATCCGACACGTAGTGCACCTTCGGCGGCAGAGAAAAGCAGCAAAAATACCGGTCAGAGAAGGGGAGTTTTGGTCGACTCTGCCAGGTTTTTGCACTAAGTCAGATCCGTAATGCCAGCGGGACTGAGTCGCTTTTGCGTGCCGTGGTCCTGGAGGCCTGCTCGGACAGAGCGGTCCTTCGGGTCCCGCGGGAAGGGGCATTTCATGTTCCTCTGCGGGAGGTGATCCATTTTCTGCGGGAAATGGCGAGCCCCTTCGGCTACAAGAGTGTGTAGGTCCCGCTCAACAGTCTACGTCCTTAACCATCGGGGACTTTGTAGATTTTGCCCAAAATCGCTCTCCGCAGAACAGAGCGTGAGGTCTCCGCGGCGGAGGCCGGAAAAGGTGCGAGGTGAGCGGCATGGTATGACTGGGCTCGTGCCGCTCACTGCTACCCGGAGCGTGGCGCCCTCCGGGTAAAAAGCTAGCCGGGGCGAGTAGGTGGGTTGACGGGCGCATAAGCAACGCCGTCCCCGCCGTACAAGGTGCCGGTGGCCTGGCGAACCACCGGCGTAAGGCTAGCCAGGGCGTACCGCGGGGCAGAGGGCGCATAAGCCACGCTCTCTCTCCATCCCACCAGCACAAGCGAAAAATTTTCAAAGTGTGGGAGAACCGGCTTCCCGACCGGTGGCACTCTGCCTCTCTCTGCCGCCCTCCTGGAAGCGTCCTCGGTCACTCGGAGTACGGCAGATTTAAGAGCTCCGGAATGGTGAAAAAGAACCGGAGAGAGGGCGACTCCGGCTTCTCTCTGCCGGGCGAGGACCACCGCAGGCGGCGGGGACCTCTGACAGGAGGCGGCGCTGCGGGCAGGCTTTCTAAGTGCCTGGGCTTTTGGCCTCGGCGAAAGTCGAAAAAATTATGCGGTCGGAGCTTTCTGCCCCGGCCGGGGAAGGCTCACCGCCGGCGGCTGCCAACCCCTGGCTTGCCCGCTGGATGCCCTTTCGGAGGCTGCTGAAAAAGAACAGTCAGGCGGGCACCTCTCGGAAGAACCGCAGACCAAAACGACCGGTAAAAATTTTGGGCGATCCGACCCGTAGTGCACCTTCGGCGGCAGAGAAAAGCAACAAAAATACCGGTCAGAGAAGGGAGTTTTGGTCGACTCTGCCAGGTTTTTGCACTAAGTCAGATCCGTAATGCCAGCGGGACTGAGTCGCTTTTGCGTGCCGTGGTCCTGGAGGCCTGCTCGGACAGAGCGGTCCTTCGGGTCCCGCGGGAAGGGGCATTTCATGTTCCTCTGCGGGAGGTGATCCATTTTCTGCGGGAAATGGCGAGCCCCTTCGGCTACAAGAGTGTGTAGGTCCCGCTCAACAGTCTACGTCCTTAACCATCGGGGACTTTGTAGATTTTGCCCAAAATCGCTCTCCGCAGAACAGAGCGTGAGGTCTCCGCGGCGGAGGCCGGAAAAGGTGCGAGGTGAGCGGCATGGTATGACTGGGCTCGTGCCGCTCACTGCTACCCGGAGCGTGGCGCCCTCCGGGTAAAAGGCTAGCCGGGGCGAGTAGGTGGGATGACGGGCGCATAAGCAACGCCGTCCCCGCCGTACAAGGTGCCGGTGGCCTGGCGAACCAACGGCGTAAGGCTAGCCAGGGCGTACCGCGGGGCAGAGGGCGCATAAGCCACGCTCTCTCTCCATCCCACCAGCACAAGCGAAATATTTTCAAAGTGTGGGAGAACCGGCTTCCCGACCGGTGGCACTCTGCCTCTCGCTGCCGCCCTCCTGGAAGCGTCCTCGGTCACTCGGAGTACGGCAGATTTAAGAGCTCCGGAATGGTGAAAAAGAACCGGAGAGAGGGCGACTCCGGCTTCTCTCTGCCGGGCGAGGACCACCGCAGGCGGCGGGGACGTCTGACAGGAGACGGCGCTGCGGGCAGGCTTTAAAAGTGCATGGGGTTTTGGCCTCGGCAAAAGTCGAAAAAATTATGCGGTCGGAGCTTTCTGCCCCGGCCGGGGAAGGCTCACCGCCGGCGGCTGCCAACCCCTGGCTTGCCCGCTGGATGCCCTTTCGGAGGCTTCTGAAAAAGAACTGTCAGGCGGGCACCTCTCGGAAGAACCGCAGACCAAAACGACCGGTAAAAATTTTGGGCGATCCGACCCGTAGTGCACCTTCGGCGGCAGAGAAAAGCAACAAAAATACCGGTCAGAGAAGGGGAGTTTTGGTCGACTCTGCCAGGTTTTTGCACTAAGTCAGATCCGTAATGCCAGCGGGACTGAGTCGCTTTTGCGTGCCGTGGTCCTGGAGGCCTGCTCGGACAGAGCGGTCCTGCGGGTCCCGCGGGAAGGGGCATTTCATGTTCCTCTGCGGGAGGTGATCCATTTTCTGCGGGAAATGGCGAGCCCCTTCGGCTACAAGAGTGTGTAGGTCCCGCTCAACAGTCTACGTCCTTAACCATCGGGGACTTTGTAGATTTTGCCCAAAATCGCTCTCCGCAGAACAGAGCGTGAGGTCTCCGCGGCGGAGGCCGGAAAAGGTGCGAGGTGAGCGGCATGGTATGACTGGGCTCGTGCCGCTCACTGCTACCCGGAGCGTGGCGCCCTCCGGGTAAAAGGCTAGCCGGGGCGAGTAGGTGGGATGACGGGCGCATAAGCAACGCCGTCCCCGCCGTACAAGGTGCCGGTGGCCTGGCGAACCACCGGCGTAAGGCTAGCCAAGGGCGTACCGCGGGGCAGAGGGCGCATAAGCCACGCTCTCTCTCCATCCCACCAGCACAAGCGAAAAATTTTCAAAGTGTGGGAGAACCGGCTTCCCGACCGGTTGCACTCTGCCTCTCGCTGCCGCCGTCCTGGAAGCGTCCTCGGTCACTCGGAGTACGGCAGATTTAAGAGCTCCGGAATGGTGAAAAAGAACCGGAGAGAGGGCGACTCCGGCTTCTCTCTGCCGGGCGAGGACCACCGCAGGCGGCGGGGACGTCTGACAGGAGACGGCGCTGCGGGCAGGCTTTAAAAGTGCATGGGGTTTTGGCCTCGGAGAAAGTCGAAAAAATTATGCGGTCGGAGCTGTCTGCCCCGGCCGGGGAAGGCTCACCTCCGGCGGCTGCCAACCCCTGGCTTGCCCGCTGGATGGCCTTTCGGAGGCTGCTGAAAAAGAACTGTCAGGCGGGCACCTCTCGGAAGAACCGCAGACCAAAACGACCGGTAAAAATTTTGGGCGATCCGACCCGTAGTGCACCTTCGGCGGCAGAGAAAAGCAACAAAAATACCGGTCAGAGAAGGGGAGTTTTGGTCGACTCTGCCAGGTTTTTGCACTAAGTCAGATCCGTAATGCCAGCGGGACTGAGTCGCTCTTGCGTGCCGTGGTCCTGGAAGCCTGCTCGGACAGAGTGGTCCTTCGGGTCCCGCGGGAAGGGGCATTTCATGTTCCTCTGCGGGAGGTGATCCATTTTCTGCGGGAAATGGCGAGCCCCTTCGGCTACAAGAGTGTGTAGGTCCCGCTCAACAGTCTACGTCCTTAACCATCGGGGACTTTGTAGATTTTGCCCAAAATCGCTCTCCGCAGAACAGAGCGGGAGGTCTCCGCGGCGGAGGCCGGAAAAGGTGCGAGGTGAGCGGCATGGTATGACTGGGCTCGTGCCGCTCACTGCTACCCGGAGCGTGGCGCCCTCCGGGTAAAAGGCTAGCCGGGGCGAGTAGGTGGATTGACGGGCGCATAAGCAACGCCGTCCCCGCCGTACAAGGTGCCGGTGGCCTGGCGAACCACCGGCGTAAGGCTAGCCAAGGGCGTACCGCGGGGCAGAGGGCGCATAAGCCACGCCGTCCCCGCTGTACAAGGTGCCGGTGGCCTGGCGAACCACCGGCGTAAGGCTAGCCAAGGGCGTACCGCGGGGCAGAGGGCGCATAAGCCACGCTCTCTCTCCATCCCACCAGAACAAGCGAAAAAATTTCAAAGTGTGGGAGAACCGGCTTCCCGACCGGTGGCACTCTGCCTCTCGCTGCCGCCCTCCTGGAAGCGTCCTCGGTCACTCGGTGTCCGGCAGATTTCAGAGCTCCGGAATGGTGAAAAAGAACCGGTGAGAGGGCGAATCCGGCTTCTCTCTGCCGGGCGAGGACCACCGCAGGCGGCAAGGGACGTCTGCCAGGAGACGGCGCTGCGGGCAGGCTTTAAAAGTGCATGGGGTTTTGGCCTCGGCGAAAGTCGAAAAAATTTTGCGGTCGGAGCTGTCTGCCCCGGCCGGGGAAGGCTCACCGCCGGCGGCTGCCAACCCCTGGCTTGCCCGCTGGATGCCCTTTCGGAGGCTGCTGAAAAAGAACTGTCAGGCGGGCACCTCTCGGAAGAACCGCAGACCAAAACGACCGGTAAAAATTTTGGGCGATCCGACCCTCAGTGCACCTTCGGCGGCAGAGAAAAGCAACAAAAACACCGGTCAAAGAAGGGAGGTTTTGGTCGACTCTGCCTGGTTTTTGCACTAAGTCAGATCCGTAATGCCAGCGGGACTGAGTCGCTTTTGCGTGCCGTGGTCCTGGAGGCCTGCTCGGACAGAGCGGTCCTTCGGGTCCCGCGGGAAGGGGCATTCATGTTCCTCTGCGGGAGGTGGTCCATTTTCTGCGGGAAATGGCGAGCCCCATCGGCTACAAGAGTGTGTAGGTCCCGCTCAACAGTCTACGTCCTTAACCATCGGGGACTTTGTAGATTTTGGCAGAAATCGCCCCCCGCAGGTCCTAGCGGGAGGTCTCCGCGGCGGAGGCCGGAGAGGGCGCGAGGTGAGCGGCATGGTATGACTGGGTTCGTGCCGCTCACTGGTACCCGGAGCGTGGCGCCCTCCGGGTAAAAGGCTAGCCGGGGCGAGTAGGTGGGTTGACGGGCGCATAAGCCACGCCGTCCCCGCCGTACAAGGTGCCGGTGGCCTGGCGAACCACCGGCGTAAGGCCAGCCAGGGCGGACCGCGGGGCAGAGGGCGCATAAGCCACGCTCTCTCTCCATCCCACCAGAACAAGCGAAAAATTTTCAAAGTGTGGGAGAACCGGCGACCCGACCGGTGGCACTCTGCCTCTCGCTGCCGCCCTCCTGGAAGCGTCCTCGGTCACTCGGTGTCCGGCAGATTTCAGAGCTCCGGAATGGTGAAAAAGAACCGGTGAGAGGGCGAAACCGGCTTCTCTCTGCCGGGCGAGGACCACCGCAGGCGGCAAGGGACGTCTGACAGGAGACGGCGCTGCGGGCAGGCTTTAAAAGTGCATGGGGTTTTGGCCTCGGCGAAAGTCGAAAAAATTTTGCGGTCGGAGCTGTCTGCCCCGGCCGGGGAAGGCTCACCGCCGGCGGCTGCCAACCCCTGGCTTGCCCGCTGGATGCCCCTTTCGGAGGCTGCTGAAAAGAACTGTCAGGCGGGCACCTCTCGGAAGAACCGCAGACCAAAACGACCGGTAAAAATTTTGGGCGATCCGACCCTCAGTGCACCTTCGGCGGCAGAGAAAAGCAACAAAAATACCGGTCAGAGAAGGGGAGTTTTGGTCGACTCTGCCAGGTTTTTGCACTAAGTCAGATCCGTAATGCCAGCGGGACTGAGTCGCTCTTGCGTGCCGTGGTCCTGGAAGCCTGCTCGGACAGAGTGGTCCTTCGGGTCCCGCGGGAAGGGGCATTTCATGTTCCTCTGCGGGAGGTGATCCATTTTCTGCGGGAAATGGCGAGCCCCTTCGGCTACAAGAGTGTGTAGGTCCCGCTCAACAGTCTACGTCCTTAACCATCGGGGACTTTGTAGATTTTGCCCAAAATCGCTCTCCGCAGAACAGAGCGGGAGGTCTCCGCGGCGGAGGCCGGAAAAGGTGCGAGGTGAGCGGCATGGTATGACTGGGCTCGTGCCGCTCACTGCTACCCGGAGCGTGGCGCCCTCCGGGTAAAAGGCTAGCCGGGGCGAGTAGGTGGATTGACGGGCGCATAAGCAACGCCGTCCCCGCCGTACAAGGTGCCGGTGGCCTGGCGAACCACCGGCGTAAGGCTAGCCAAGGGCGTACCGCGGGGCAGAGGGCGCATAAGCCACGCCGTCCCCGCTGTACAAGGTGCCGGTGGCCTGGCGAACCACCGGCGTAAGGCTAGCCAAGGCGTACCGCGGGGCAGAGGGCGCATAAGCCACGCTCTCTCTCCATCCCACCAGAACAAGCGAAAAAATTTCAAAGTGTGGGAGAACCGGCTTCCCGACCGGTGGCACTCTGCCTCTCGCTGCCGCCCTCCTGGAAGCGTCCTCGGTCACTCGGTGTCCGGCAGATTTCAGAGCTCCGGAATGGTGAAAAAGAACCGGTGAGAGGGCGAATCCGGCTTCTCTCTGCCGGGCGAGGACCACCGCAGGCGGCAAGGGACGTCTGCCAGGAGACGGCGCTGCGGGCAGGCTTTAAAAGTGCATGGGGTTTTGGCCTCGGCGAAAGTCGAAAAAATTTTGCGGTCGGAGCTGTCTGCCCCGGCCGGGGAAGGCTCACCGCCGGCGGCTGCCAACCCCTGGCTTGCCCGCTGGATGCCCTTTCGGAGGCTGCTGAAAAAGAACTGTCAGGCGGGCACCTCTCGGAAGAACCGCAGACCAAAACGACCGGTAAAATTTTGGGCGATCCGACCCTCAGTGCACCTTCGGCGGCAGAGAAAAGCAACAAAAACACCGGTCAAAGAAGGGAGGTTTTGGTCGACTCTGCCTGGTTTTTGCACAAAGTCAGATCCGTAATGCCAGCGGGACTGAGTCGCTTTTGCGTGCCGTGGTCCTGGAGGCCTGCTCGGACAGAGCGGTCCTTCGGGTCCCGCGGGAAGGGGCATTTCATGTTCCTCTGCGGGAGGTGGTCCATTTTCTGCGGGAAATGGCGAGCCCCATCGGCTACAAGAGTGGTGTAGGTCCCGCTCAACAGTCTACGTCCTTAACCATCGGGGACTTTGTAGATTT
>NW_027285415.1:0-53033 GCF_040894005.1 Engystomops pustulosus | reverse complement strand
ATCACTGACCTCTAGTGGAGAGGAGAGGACGCAGCGGCTCATCACTGACCTCTAGTGGAGAGGAGAGGAAGCAGCGGCTCATCACTGACCTCTAGTGGAGAGGAGAGGAAGCAGCGGCTCATCACTGACCTCTAGTGGAGAGGAGAGGAGCAGCGGCTCATCACTGACCTCTAGTGGAGAGGAGAGGAAGCAGCGGCTCATCACTGACCTCTAGTGGAGAGGAGAGGAAGCAGCGGCTCATCACTGACCTCTAGTGGAGAGGAGAGAAGCAGCGGCTCATCACTGACCTCTAGTGGAGAGGAGAGGAAGCAGCGGCTCATCACTGACCTCTAGTGGAGAGGAGAGGAACAGCGGGCTCATCACTGACCTCTAGTGGAGAGGAAGCAGCGGCTCATCACTGACCTCTAGTGGAGAGGAAGCAGCGGCTCATCACTGACCTCTAGTGGAGAGGAGAGGAAGCAGCGGCTCATCACTGACCTCTAGTGGAGAGGAGAGGAAGCAGCGGCTCATCACTGACCTCTAGTGGAGAGGAGAGGAAGCAGCGGCTCATCACTGACCTCTAGTGGAGAGGAGAGGAAGCAGCGGCTCATCACTGACCTCTAGTGGAGAGGGAGAGGAAGCAGCGGCTCATCACTGACCTCTAGTGGAGAGGAGAGGAAGCAGCGGCTCATCACTGACCTCTAGTGGAGAGGAGAGGAAGCAGCGGCTCATCACTGACCTCTAGTGGAGAGGAGAGGAAGCAGCGGCTCATCACTGACCTCTAGTGGAGAGAGAGGAAGCAGCGGCTCATCACTGACCTCTAGTGGAGAGGAGAGGAAGCAGCGGCTCATCACTGACCTCTAGTGGAGAGGAGAGGAAGCAGCGGCTCATCACTGACCTCTAGTGGAGAGGAGGCAGCGGCTCATCACTGACCTCTAGTGGAGAGGAGAGGAAGCAGCGGCTCATCACTGACCTCTAGTGGATAGGAGAGGAAGCAGCGGCTCATCACTGACCTCTAGTGGATAGGAGAGGAAGCAGCGGCTCATCACTGATCTCTAGTGGAGAGGAAGCAGCGGCTCATCACTGACCTCTAGTGGAGAGGAGAGGAAGCAGCGGCTCATCACTGACCTCTAGTGGAGAGGAGAGGAAGCAGCGGCTCATCACTGACCTCTAGTGGAGAGGAGAGGAAGCAGCGGCTCATCACTGACCTCTAGGGAGAGGAAGCAGCGGCTCATCACTGACCTCTAGTGGAGAGGAGAGGAAGCAGCGGCTCATCAACTGACCTCTAGTGGAGAGGAGAGGAAGCAGCGGCTCATCACTGACCTCTAGTGGAGAGGAGAGGAAGCAGCGGCTCATCACTGACCTCTAGTGGAGAGGAGAGGAAGCAGGGCTCATCACTGACCTCTAGTGGAGAGGAGAGGAAGCAGCGGCTCATCACTGACCTCTAGTGGAGAGGAGAGGAAGCAGCGGCTCATCACTGACCTCTAGTGGAGAGAGAGGAAGCAGCGGCTCATCACTGACCTCTAGTGGAGAGGAAGCAGCGGCTCATCACTGACCTCTAGTGGAGAGGAGAGGAAGCAGCGGCTCATCACTGACCTCTAGTGGAGAGGAGAGGAAGCAGCGGCTCATCACTGACCTCTAGTGGAGAGGAGAGGAAGCAGCGGCTCATCACTGTCCTCTAGTGGAGAGAGAGGAAGCAGCGGCTCATCACTGACCTCTAGTGGAGAGGAGAGGAAGCAGCGGCTCATCACTGACCTCTAGTGGAGAGGAAGCAGCGGCTCATCACTGACCTCTAGTGGATAGGAGAGGAAGCAGCGGCTCATCACTGACCTCTAGTGGATAGGAGAGGAAGCAGCGGCTCATCACTGACCTCTAGTGGAGAGGAGAGGAAGCAGCGGCTCATCACCGACCTCTAGTGGAGAGGAGAGGAAGCAGCGGCTCATCACTGACCTCTACTGGAGAGGAGAGGAAGCAGCGGCTCATCACTGACCTCTACTGGAGAGGAGAGGAAGCAGCGACTCATCACTGACCTCTAGTGGAGAGGAGAGGAAGCAGCGGCTCATCACTGACCTCTAGTGTAGAGGAGAGGAAGCAGCGGCTCATCACTGACCTCTAGTGGAGAGGAAGCAGCGACTCATCACTGACCTCTAGTGGAGAGAGAGGAAGCAGCGGCTCATCACTGACCTCTAGTGGAGAGGAGAGGAAGCAGCGGCTCCTCACTGACCTCTAGTGGAGAGGAGAGGAAGCAGCGGCTCATCACTGACCTCTAGTGGAGAGGAAGCAGCGACTCATCACTGACCTCTAGTGGAGAGGAGAGGAAGCAGCGGCTCATCACTGACCTCTAGTGGAGAGGAGAGGAAGCAGCGTCTCATCACTGACCTCTAGTGGAGAGGAGAGGAAGCAGCGGCTCATCACTGACCTCTAGTGGAGAGGAAGCAGCGACTCATAACTGACCTCTAGTGGAGAGGAGAGGAAGCAGCGGCTAATCCCTGCCCTCTAGTGGAGAGGAGAGGAAGCAGCGGCTCATCACTGACCTCTAGTGGAGAGGAAGCAGCGGCTCATCACTGACCTCTAGTGGAGAGGAAGCAGCGGCTCATCACTGACCTCTAGTGGAGAGGAGAGGAAACAGCGGCTAATCCCTGCCCTCTAGTGGAGAGGAGGGGAAGCAGCGGCTCATCACTGACCTCTAGTGGAGAGGAGAGGAAGCAGCGGCTCATCACTGACCTCTAGTGGAGAGGAGAGGAAGCAGCGGCTCATCACTGACCTCTAGTGGAGAGGAAGCAGCGACTCATCACTTACCTCTAGTGGAGAGGAGAGGAAGCAGCGGCTCATCACTGACCTCTAGTGGAGAGGAGAGGAAGCAGCGGCTCATCACTGACCTCTAGTGGAGAGGAGACGAAGCAGCGGCTCATCACTGACCTCTAGTGGAGAGGAGAGGAAGCAGCGGCTCATCACTGACCTCTAGTGGGAGAGGAAGCAGCGGCTCATCACTGACCTCTAGTGGAGAGGATAGGATGCAGCGGCTCATCACTGACCTCTAGTGGAGAGGAGAGGAAGCAGCGGCTCATCACTGACCTCTAGTGGAGAGGAGAGGAAGCAGCGGCTCATCACTGACCTCTAGTGCAGAGGAAGCAGCGGCTCATCACTGACCTCTAGTGGAGAGGAGAGGAAGCAGCGGCTCATCACTGACCTCTAGTGGAGAGGAGAGGAAGCAGAGGCTCATCACTGACCTCTAGTGGAGAGGAGAGGAAGCAGCGGCTCATCACTGACCTCTAATGGAGAGGAAGCAGCGGCTCATCACTGACCTCTAGTGCAGAGGAAGCAGCGGCTCATCACTGACCTCTAGTGGAGAGGAGAGGAAGCAGCGGCTCATCACTGACCTCTAGTGGAGAGGAGAGGAGGCAGCGGCTCATCACTGACCTCTAGTGGAGAGGAGAGGAAGCAGAGGCTCATCACTGACCTCTAGTGGAGAGGAGAGGAGGCAGCGGCTCATCACTGACCTCTAGTGGAGAGGAGAGGAAGCAGCGGCTCATCACTGACCTCTAGTGGAGGGGAGAGGAAGCAGCGGCTCATCACTGACCTCTAGTGGAGAGGAAGCAGCGGCTCATCACTGACCTCTAGTGGAGGAGAGAGGAAGCAGCGGCTCATCACTGACCTCTAGTGGAGAGGAGAGGAAGCAGTGGCTCATTACTGACCTCTAGTGGTGGAGAGAGGAAGCAGCGGCTCATCACTGACCTCTACTGGAGAGGAGAGGAAGCAGCGGCTCATCACTGACCTCTAGTGGAGAGGAAGCAGCGGCTCATCACTGACCTCTAGTGGAGAGGAGAGGAAGCAGCGGCTCATCACTGACCTCTAGTGGAGAGGAGAGGAAGCAGCGGCTCATCACTGACCTCTAGTGGAGAGGAGAGGAAGCAGCGGCTCATCACTGACCTCTAGTGGAGAGGAGAGGAAGCAGCGGCTCATCACTGACCTCTAGTGGAGAGGAGAGGAAGCAGCGGCTCATCACTGACCTCTAGTGGAGAGGAAGCAGCGGCTCATCACTGACCTCTAGTGGGAGAGGAAGCAGCGGCTCATCACTGACCTCTAGTGGAGAGGAAGCAGCGGCTCATCACTGACCTCTAGTGAAGAGGAAGCAGCGGCTCATCACTGACCTCTAGTGGAGAGGAGAGGAAACAGCGGCTCATCACTGACCTCTAGTGGAGAGGAGAGGAACAGCGCTCATGACTGACCTCTAGTGGAGCGGAGAGGAGGCAGCGGCTCATCACTGACCTCTAGTGGAGAGGAGAGGAAGCAGCGGCTCATCACTGACCTCTAGTGGAGAGGAGAGGAAGCAGCGGCTCATCACTGACCTCTAGTGGAGAGGAGGCAGCGGCTCATCACTGACCTCTAGTGGAGAGGAGGCAGCGGCTCATCACTGACCTCTAGTGGAGAGGAGGCAGCGGCTCATCACTGACCTCTAGTGGAGAGGAGGCAGCGGCTCATCACTGACCTCTAGTGGAGAGGAGAGGAGGCAGCGGCTCATCACTGACCTCTAGTGGAGAGGAAGCAGCGGCTCATCACTGACCTCTAGTGGATAGGAGAGGAAGCAGCGGCTCATCACTGACCTCTAGTGGATAGTAGAGGAAGCAGCGGCTCATCACTGACCTCTAGTGGAGAGGAGAGGAAGCAGCGGCTCATCACTGACCTCTAGTGGAGAGGAGAGGAAGCAGCGGCTCATGACTGACCTCTAGTGGAGCGGAGAGGAGGCAGCGGCTCATCACTGACCTCTAGTGGAGAGGAGAGGAAGCAGCGGCTCATCACTGACCTCTAGTGGAGAGGAGAGAAGCAGCGGCTCATCACTGACCTCTAGTGGAGAGGAGAGGAAGCAGCGGCTCATCACTGACCTCTAGTGGAGAGGAGAGGAAGCAGCGGCTCATCACTGACCTCTAGTGGAGAGGAGAGGAAGCAGCGGCTCATCACTGACCTCTAGTGGAGAGGAGAGGAAGCAGCGGCTCATCACTGACCTCTAGTGGAGAGGAGAGGAGGCAGCGGCTCATCACTGACCTCTAGTGGAGAGGAGGCAGCGGCTCATCACTGACCTCTAGTGGAGAGGAGAGGAAGCAGCGGCTCATCACTGACCTCTAGTGGATAGGAGAGGAAGCAGCGGCTCATCACTGACCTCTAGTGGAGAGGAGGCAGCGGCTCATCACTGACCTCTAGTGGAGAGGAGAGGAAGCAGCGGCTCATCACTGACCTCTAGTGGAGAGGAGAGGAAGCAGCGGCTCATCACTGACCTCTAGTGGAGAGGAGAGGAAGCAGCGGCTCATCACTGACCTCTAGTGGAGAGGAGAGGAAGCAGCTGCTCATCACTGACCTCTAGTGGAGAGGAAGCAGCGGCTCATCACTGACCTCTAGTGGAGAGGAGAGGAAGCAGCGGCTCATCACTGACCTCTAATGGAGAGGAAGCAGCGGCTCATCACTGACCTCTAGTGGAGAGGAGAGGAAGCAGCGGCTCATCACTGACCTCTAGTGGAGAGGAGAGGAAGCAGCGGCTCATCACTGACCTCTAGTGGAGAGGGAGAGGAAGCAGCGGCTCATCACTGACCTCTAGTGGAGAGGAGAGGAAGCAGCGCTCATCACTGACCTCTAGTGGAGGAGAGAGGAAGCAGCGGCTCATCACTGACCTCTAGTGGAGAGGAAGCAGCGGCTCATCACTGACCTCTAGTGGAGAGGAGAGGAAGCAGCGGCTCATCACTGACCTCTAGTGGAGAGGAGAGGAAGCAGCGGCTCATCACTGACCTCTAGTGGAGAGGAGAGGAAATAGTAGGATTGGAGATGTATATATATGTATACATATATATAGGATAGGAGTAGTAGTACTGTGCTGTGCCCATATATACAGGATAGGAGTAGTAGTACTGTGCTGTGCACATATGTACAGGATAGGAGTAGTAGTACTGTGCTGTGCCCATATATACAGGATAGGAGTAGTAGTACTGTGCTGTGTGTATATATATACAGGATAGGTGTAGTAGTACTGTGCTGTGCCTATATATATACAGGATAGGTGTAGTAGTACTGTGCTGTGCCCATATATACAGGATAGGAGTAGTAGTACTGTGCTGTGTCCATATATACAGGATAGGAGTAGTAGTACTGTGCTGTGCACATATATACAGGATAGGAGTAGTAGTACTGTGCTGTGTCCATATATACAGGATAGGAGTAGTAGTACTGTGCTGTGTGTATATATATATACAGGATAGGTGTAGTAGTGCTGTGTCCATATATACAGGATAGGAGTAGTAGTACTGTGCTGTGCACATATATACAGGATAGGAGTAGTAGTACTGTGCTGTGCCCATATATACAGGATAGGAGTAGTAGTACTGTGCTGTACCATATATACAGGATAGGAGTAGTAGTACTGTGCTGTGTCCATATATACAGGATAGGAGTAGTAGTACTGTGCTGTGTACATATATACAGGATAGGAGTAGTAGTACTGTGCTGTGTGTATATATATACAGGATAGGAGTAGTAGTACTGTACTGTGCACATATATACAGGATAGGAGTAGTAGTACTGTACTGTGCACATATATACAGGATAGGAGTAGTAGTACTGTGCTGTGCCCATATATATAGGATAGGAGTAGTAGTACTGTGCTGTGCACATATATACAGGATAGGAGTAGTAGTACTGTGCTGTGCCCATATATATAGGATAGGAGTAGTAGCACTGTGCTGTGCTCATATATACAGGATAGAAGTAGTAGTACTGTGCTGTGCTCATATATACAGGATAGGAGTAGTAGTACTGTGCTGTGCCCATATATACAGGATAGGAGTAGTAGTACTGTGCTGTGCCCATATATACAGGATAGGAGTAGTAGTACTGTGCTGTGCACATATATACAGGATAGAAGTAGTAGTACTGTGCTGTGCCCATATATACAGGATAGGAGTAGTAGTACTGTGCTGTGCTCATATATACAGGATAGAAGTAGTAGTACTGTGCTGTGTCCATATATACAGGATAGGAGTAGTAGTACTGTGCTGTGTCCATATATACAGGATAGGAGTAGTAGTACTGAGCTGTGCTCATATATACAGGATAGGAGTAGTAGTACTGTGCTGTGCTCATATATACAGGATAGAAGTAGTAGTACTGTGCTGTGCTCATATATACAGGATAGAAGTAGTAGTACTGTGCTGTGCCCATATATACAGGATAGGAGTAGTAGTACTGTGCTGTGCTCATATATACAGGATAAGAGTAGTAGTACTGTACTGTGCCCATATATACAGGATAGGAGCAGTAGTACTGTGCTGTGCCCATATATACAGGATAGGAGTAGTAGTACTGTGCTGTGCTCATATATACAGGATAGGAGTAGTAGTACTGTGCTGTGCCCATATATACAGGATAGGAGCAGTAGTACTGTGCTGTGCCCATATATACAGGATAGGAGTAGTAGTACGGTGCTGTGTCCATATATACAGGATAGGAGTAGTAGTACGGTGCTGTGCCCATATATACAGGATAGGAGTAGTAGTACTGTGCTGTGCCCATATATACAGGATAGGAGTAGTAGTACTGTGCTGTGCCCATATATACAGGATAGGAGTAGTAGTACTGTGCTGTGCCCATATATACAGGATAGGAGAAGTAGTACTGTGCTGTGCCCATATATACAGGATAGGAGTAGTAGTACTGTGCTGTGCTCATATATACAGGATAGGAGTAGTAGTACGGTGCTGTGTCCATATTAACAGGATAGGAGTAGTAGTACTGTGCTATGCCCATATATACAGGATAGGAGTAGTAGTACTGTGCTGTGCCCATTTATACAGGATAGGAGTAGTAGTACTGTGCCCATATATACAGGATAGGAGTAGTAGTACTGTGCTATGCCCATATATACAGGATAGGAGTAGTAGTACTGTGCTGTGCCCATTTATACAGGATAGGAGTAGTAGTACTGTGCTATGCCCATATATACAGGATAGGAGTAGTAGTACTGTGCTGTGCCCATTTATACAGGATAGGAGTAGTAGTACTGTGCTATGCCCATATATACAGGATAGAAGTAGTAGTACTGTGCTGTGCCCATATATACAGGATAGGAGTAGTAGTACTGTGCTGTGCCCATATATACAGGATAGGAGTAGTAGTACTGTGCTGTGCACATATATACAGGATATGAGTAGTAGTACGGTGCTGTGCCCATATATACAGGATAGGAGTAGTAGTACTGTGCTGTGCCCATATATACAGGATAGGAGTAGTAGTACTGTGCTATGCCCATATATACAGGATAGGAGTAGTAGTACTGTGCTGTGCCCATTTATACAGGATAGGAGTAGTAGTACTGTGCTGTGCACATATATACAGGATATGAGTAGTAGTACGGTGCTGTGCCCATATATACAGGATAGGAGTAGTAGTACTGTGCTGTGTCCATATATACAGGATAGGAGTAGTAGTACTGTGCTGTGTCCATATATACAGGATAGGAGTAGTAGTACTGTGCTGTGCCCATATATACAGGATAGGAGTAGTAGTACTGTGCTGTGTGTATATATATATACAGGATAGGAGTAGTAGTACTGTGCTGTGTCCATATATACAGGATAGGAGTAGTAGTACTGTGCTGTGTGTATATATATATATATAGGATAGGTGTAGTAGTACTGTGCTGTGTCCATATATACAGGATAGGAGTAGTAGTACTGTGCTGTGTGTATATATATATATACAGGATAGGAGTAGTAGTACTGTGCTGTGTCCATATATACAGGATAGGAGTAGTAGTACTGTGCTGTGCCCATATATAGAGGATAGGAGTAGTAGTACTGTGCTATGCCAAATATATACAGGATAGGAGTAGTAGTACTGTGCTGTGCCCATATATACAGGATAGGAGTAGTAGTACTGTGCTGTGCCCATATATACAGGATAGGAGTAGTAGTACTGTGCTGTGCCCATATATACAGGATAGGTGTAGTAGTACTGTGCTGTGTCCATATATACAGGATAGGAGTAGTAGTACTGTGCTGTGCACATATATACAGGATAGGAGTAGTAGTACTGTGCTGTGCTCATATATACAGGATAGAAGTAGTAGTACTGTGCTGTGTCCATATATACAGGATAGGAGTAGTAGTACTGTGCTGTGCACATATATACAGCATAGGAGTAGTAGTACTGTGCTATGCCCATATATACAGGATAGGAGTAGTAGCACTGTGCTGTGCTCATATATACAGGATAGAAGTAGTAGTACTGTGCTGTGCTCATATATACAGGATAGGAGTAGTAGTACTGTGCTGTGCCCATATATACAGGATAGGAGCAGTAGTACGGTGCTGTGTCCATATATACAGGATAGGAGTAGTAGTACTGTGCTGTGCACATATATACAGGATAGGAGTAGTAGTACTGTGCTGTGCCCATATATACAGGATAGGAGTAGTAGTACTGTGCTGTGCCCATATATACAGGATAGGAGTAGTAGTACTGTGCCCATATATACAGGATAGGAGTAGTAGTACTGTGCTGTGCCCATATATACAGGATAGGAGTAGTAGTACTGTGCTGTGCCCAGATATAAAGGATAGGAGTAGTAGTACTGTGCTGTGCCCATATATACAGGATAGGAGTAGTAGTACTGTGCTGTGCCCATTTATACAGGATAGGAGTAGTAGTACTGTGCTGTGCTGTGCCCATTTATACAGGATAGGAGTAGTAGTACGGTGCTGTGTCCATATATACAGGATAGGAGTAGTAGTACTGTGCTATGCCCATATATACAGGATAGGAGTAGTAGTACTGTGCTGTGCCCATTTATACAGGATAGGAGAAGTAGTACTGTGCTGTGCCCATTTATACAGGATAGGAGTAGTAGTACTGTGCTGTGCTCATATATACAGGATAGGAGAAGTAGTACTGTGCTGTGCCCATTTATACAGGATAGGAGAAGTAGTACTGTGCTGTGCCTATATATACAGGATAGGAGCAGTAGTACTGTGCTGTGCCCATATATACAGGATAGGAGTAGTAGTACTGTGCTGTGCCCATATATACAGGATAGGAGTAGTAGTACTGTGCTGTACCATATATACAGGATAGGAGTAGTAGTACTGTGCTGTGTACATATATACAGGATAGGAGTAGTAGTACTGTGCTGTGCCCATGTATACAGGATAGGAGTAGTAGTACTGTGCAGTGCCCATATATACAGGATAGGAGTAGTAGTACTGGGCTGTGCCCATATATACAGGATAGGAGTAGTAGTACTGTGCTGTGTCCATATATACAGGATAGGAGTAGTAGTACTGTGCTGTGTCCATATATACAGGATAGGAGTAGTAGTACTGTGCTGTGCCCATATATACAGGATAGGAGTAGTAGTACTGTGCTATGCCCATATATACAGGATAGGAGTAGTAGTACTGTGCTGTGCCCATTTATACAGGATAGGAGTAGTAGTACTGTGCTGTGTACATATATACAGGATATGAGTAGTAGTACTGTGCTGTGCTCATATATACAGGATAGGAGTAGTAGTACTGTGCTGCGCCCATATATACAGGATATGAGTAGTAGTACTGTGCTGTGCTCATATATACAGGATAGGAGTAGTAGTACTGTGCTATGCCCATATATACAGGATAGGAGTAGTAGTACTGTGCTGTGCCCATATATACAGGATAGGAGTAGTAGTACTGTGCTGTGCTCATATATACAGGATAGGAGTAGTAGTACTGTGCTATGCCCATATATACAGGATAGGAGTAGTAGTACTGTGCTGTGCCCATTTATACAGGATAGGAGTAGTAGTACTGTGCTGTGTACATATATACAGGATTGGAGTAGTAGTACTGTGCTGTGTACATATATACAGGATATTAGTAGTAGTACTGTGCTGTCTCCATATATACAGGATAGGAGTAGTAGTACTGTGCTGTGCCCTTATATACAGGATATGAGTAGTAGTACTGTGCTGTACCCATATATACAGGATAGGAGTAGTAGTACTGTGCTGTGCCCAAATATACAGGATAGGAGTAGTAGTACTGTGCTGTGTCCATATATACAGGATAGGAGTAGTAGTACTGTGCTGTGTCCATACATACAGGATAGGAGTAGTAGTACTGTGCTGTGTCCATATATACAGGATAGGAGTAGTAGTACTGTGCTGTGCCCATATATACAGGATAGGAGTAGTAGTACTGTGCTGTGCTCATATATACAGGATAGGAGTAGTAGTACTGTGCTGTGCCCTTATATACAGGATAGGAGTAGTAGTACTGTGCTGTGTCTATATATACAGGATAGGAGTAGTAGTATTGTGCTGTGCTCATATATACAGGATAGGAGTAGTAGTACTGTGCTGTGCTCATATATACAGGATAGGAGTAGTAGTACTGTGCTTTGTCTATATATACAGGATAGGAGTAGTAGTACTGTGCTGTGCTCATATATACAGGATAGGAGCAGTAGTACTGTGCTGTGCCCATATATACAGGATAGGAGTAGTAGTACGGTGCTGTGCCCATATATACAGGATAGGAGTAGTAGTACTGTGCTGTGTCCATATATACAGGATAGGAGTAGTAGTACTGTGCTGTGCCCATATATACAGGATAGGAGTAGTAGTAGTACTGTGCTGTGCCCATATATACAGGATAGGAGTAGTAGTACTGTGCTGTGTCCATATATACAGGATAGGAGTAGTAGTACTGTGCTGTGCCCATATATACAGGATAGGAGTAGTATTACTGTGCTATGCCAAATATATACAGGATAGGAGTAGTAGTACTGTGCTGTGCCTACATATACAGGATAGGAGTATTAGTACTGTGCTGTGCCCATATATACAGGATAGGAGTAGTAGTACTGTGCTGTGCCCATATATACAGGATAGGAGTAGTAGTACTGTGCTGCGCCCATATATACAGGATATGAGTAGTAGTACTGTGCTGTGCTCATATATACAGGATAGGAGTAGTAGTACTGTGCTATGCCCATATATACAGGATAGGAGTAGTAGTACTGTGCTGTGCTCATATATACAGGATAGGAGTAGTAGTACTGTGCTATGCCCATATATACAGGATAGGAGTAGTAGTACTGTGCTGTGCCCATTTATACAGGATAGGAGTAGTAGTACTGTGCTGTGTACATATATACAGGATTGGAGTAGTAGTACTGTGCTGTGTACATATATACAGGATATTAGTAGTAGTACTGTGCTGTGTACATATATACAGGATTGGAGTAGTAGTACTGTGCTGTGTACATATATACAGGATATTAGTAGTAGTACTGTGCTGTCTCCATATATACAGGATAGGAGTAGTAGTACTGTGCTGTGCCCTTATATACAGGATTGGAGTAGTAGTACTGTGCTGTACCCATATATACAGGATAGGAGTAGTAGTACTGTGCTGTGTCCATATATACAGGATAGGAGTAGTAGTACTGTGCTGTGTCCATACATACAGGATAGGAGTAGTAGTACTGTGCTGTGTCCATATATACAGGATAGGAGTAGTAGTACTGTGCTGTGCCCATATATACAGGATAGGAGTAGTAGTACTGTGCTGTGCTCATATATACAGGATAGGAGTAGTAGTACTGTGCTGTGCCCTTATATACAGGATAGGAGTAGTAGTACTGTGCTGTGTCTATATATACAGGATAGGAGTAGTAGTATTGTGCTGTGCTCATATATACAGGATAGGAGTAGTAGTACTGTGCTGTGCTCATATATACAGGATAGGAGTAGTAGTACTGTGCTTTGTCTATATATACAGGATAGGAGTAGTAGTACTGTGCTGTGCTCATATATACAGGATAGGAGCAGTAGTACTGTGCTGTGCCCATATATACAGGATAGGAGTAGTAGTACGGTGCTGTGCCCATATATACAGGATAGGAGTAGTAGTACTGTGCTGTGTCCATATATACAGGATAGGAGTAGTAGTACTGTGCTGTGCCCATATATACAGGATAGGAGTAGTAGTACTGTGCTGTGCCCATATATACAGGATAGGAGTAGTAGTACTGTGCTGTGTCCATATATACAGGATAGGAGTAGTAGTACTGTGCTGTGCCCATATATACAGGATAGGAGTAGTATTACTGTGCTATGCCAAATATATACAGGATAGGAGTAGTAGTACTGTGCTGTGCCTACATATACAGGATAGGAGTATTAGTACTGTGCTGTGCCCATATATACAGGATAGGAGTAGTAGTACTGTGCTGTGCCCATATATACAGGATAGGAGTAGTAGTACTGTGCTGTGCCCATATATACAGGATAGGAGTAGTAGTACTGGGCTGTGCCCAGCAGGAGGAGAAGCTGTGCTGTGGATCAGATGAGGAGACGAGCGGTTCGGCATTGTTGTCGGGGGGCAGCAGCGGCTTCTCCCCCCTCCCCCATCCCCCGCTCACTCCGGGGGCGCAGACACATCCATTACACAGAAGATTTCAAATAATTCTCTTTATACAAGAAAGTCTACAATTAAAAACCAGAGCCCCGGGTGCCCCGCCCCTGAAAAAAAGGGGTGTGGGGTGTCAAGTCTGTCATCCCCCGCGCGTCCTGGAGGTAGAGAGGAGGGGGCTCTGCTCAGCCAGTCCTCAGCGCAGGAACAGTCCATGTCTGCAGCGGTGGGGGGTGACGGGGGGTCACGGGGGCTCAGCGTCACCACAGCCGATGCTGGTGCAGATTACGGCTCAGGACCGAGCGCACGTCCGCTGTGAACCTGGGGGGAAACAACACAGTCAGTAACCTGCTCACCCCTGCCCCCCGGGAACAATGCTCACCCCTGCCCCCCCGGGAACAATGCTCACCCCTGCCCCCCCGGGAACAATGCTCACCCCTGCTCACCCCTGCCCCCCGGGACCAATGCTCACCCCTGCCCCCCCGGGAACAATGCTCACCCCTGCCCCCCCGGGAACAATGCTCACCCCTGCTCACCCCTGCCCCCCGGGACCAATGCTCACCCCTGCCCCCCCGGGAACAATGCTCACCCCTCACCCCTGCTCACCCCTGCCCCCCGGGAACAATGCTCACCCCTCACCCCTGCTCACCCCTGCCCCCCGGGAACAATGCTCACCCCTGCCCCCCGGGAACAATGCTCACCCCTGCCCCCCGGGAACAATGCTCACCCCTGCCCCCCGGGAACAATGCTCACCCCTGCCCCCCGGGAACAATGCTCACCCCTGCCCCCCGGGACCAATGCTCACCCCTCACCCCTGCTCACACCTGCCCCCCGGGACCAAATGCTCACCCCTCACCCCTGCCCACCGGGACCAATGCTCACCCCTCACCCCTGCTCACACCTGCCCACCGGGACCAAATGCTCACCCCTCACCCCTGCTCACACCTGCCCACCGGGACCAAATGCTCACCCCTCACCCCTGCCCACCGGGACCAATGCTCACCCCTCACCCCTGCTCACACCTGCTCACCGGGACCAATGCTCGCCCCTCACCCCTGCCCACCCCTGTCCACCGGGACCAATGCTCGCCCCTCACCCCTGCCCACCCCTGTCCACCGGGACCAACGCTCGCCCCTCACCCCTGCCCACCCCTGTCCACCGGGACAAACGCTCACCCCTCACCCCTGCTCACACCTGCCCACCAGGACCAATGCTCGCCCCTCACCCCTGCCCACCAGGACCAATGCTCGCCGCTCACCCCTGCCCACCAGGACCAAATGCTCACCACTGCCCACCGGGACCAACGCTCGCCCCTTACCCCTGCTCACCCCTGCCCACGGGGACCAAATGCTCACCCCTCACCCCTGCCCACCGGGACCAACGCTCGCCCCTCACCCCTGCTCACACCTGCCCCCCCGGAACCAAAAGCTCACCCCTCACCCCTGCCCACCAGGACCAAATGCTCACCACTGCCCACCGGGACCAAATGCTCACCCCTCACCCCTGCCCACCGGGACCAATGCTCGCCCCTCACCCCTGCCCACCGGGACCAATGCTCGCCCCTCACCCCTGCTCACACCTGCCCCCCGGGACCAATGCTCGCCCCTCACCCCTGCCCACCGGGACCAATGCTCGCCCCTCACCCCTGCCCACCGGGACCAATGCTCGCCCCTCACCCCTGCCCACCGGGACTAATGCTCGCCCCTCACCCCTGCTCACACCTGCCCCCCGGGACCAATGCTCGCCCCTCACCCCTGCTCACACCTGCCCCCCGGGACCAATGCTCGCCCCTCACCCCTGCTCACACCTGCCCACCGGGACCAAATGCTCGCCCCTCACCCCTGCCCACCGGGACCAATGCTCGCCCCTCACCCCTGCTCACACCTGCCCCCCGGGACCAATGCTCACCCCTCACTGCTCACACCTGCCCACCGGGACCAAATGCTCACCCCTCACCCCTGCTCACCGGGACCAAATGCTCACCCCTCACCCCTGCTCACCGGGACCAAATGCTCACCCCTCACCCCTGCCCACCGGGACCAAATGCTCACCCCTCACCCCTGCTCACCGGGACCAAATGCTCACCCCTCACCCCTGCTCACCGGGACCAAATGCTCACCCCTCACCCCTGCCCACCGGGACCAAATGCTCACCCCTCACCCCTGCCCACCGGGACCAAATGCTCACCCGTCATCCCTGCTCACACCTGCCCACCGGGACCAAATGCTCACCCCTCACCCCTGCCCACCGGGACCAATGCTCGCCCCTCACCCCTGCTCACACCTGCCACCGGGACCAAATGCTCACCCCTCACCCCTGCCCACCGGGACCAATGCTCGCCCCTCACCCCTGCTCACACCTGCCACCGGGACCAATGGTCGCCCATCACCCCTGCCCACCGGGACCAATGCTCGCCCCTCAACCCTGCTCACACCTGCCCCCCCGGAACAATGCTCGCCCATCACCCCTGCTCACACCTGCCCACCGGGACCAATGCTCGCCCCTCATCCCTGCCCACCGGGACCAATGCTCGCCCCTCACCCCTGCTCACACCTGCCACCGGGACCAAATGCTCACCCGTCATCCCTGCCCACCGGGACCAAATGCTCGCCCCTCACCCCTGCTCACACCTGCCCACCGGGACCAATGGTCGCCCCTCACCCCTGCTCACACCTGCCCCCCCGGAACAATGCTCGCCCATCACCCCTGCTCACACCTGCCCACCGGGACCAATGGTCGCCCCTCAACCCTGCTCCCCTGGACCAATGCTCGCCCCTCACCCCTGCCCACCGGCACCAATGCTCGCCCCTCACCCCTGCTCACACCTGCCCACCGGGACCAATGGTCGCCCCTCAACCCTGCTCACACCTGCCCCCCCGGAACAATGCTCGCCCCTCACCCCTGCCCACCAGGACCAATGCACCTCCCTCCGCACATTCCACCCACTAATCAGAACCATCCCCCCCTCAGCAACTGCCCAACAACCAGGACCCTCCCCACCGTGGGCTCAACCTACCTCAAGGCATCCAGCATGGGGAGCAGGTTGAGTAGAGCCGTGTCACTGGGATCACTGAACCACGACTTGATGGGAATCGCATTATCTGTAAGAGAAGGATCGGAGAGGGCTCAGCGGTCAGCAGCGCAAGAGCCACGGAGAGGGCTCAGCGGTCAGCAGCGCAAGAGCCACGGAGAGGGCTCAGCGGTCAGCAGCGCAAGAGCCACGGAGAGGGCTCAGCGGTCAGCAGCGCAAGAGCCACGGAGAGGGCTCAGCGGTCAGCAGCGCAAGAGCCACGGAGAGGGCTCAGCGGTCAGCAGCGCAAGAGCCACGGAGAGGGCTCAGCGGTCAGCAGCGCAAGAGCCACGGAGAGGGCTCAGCGGTCAGCAGCGCAAGAGCCACGGAGAGGGCTCAGCGGTCAGCAGCGCAAGAGCCACGGAGAGGGCTCAGCGGTCAGCAGCGCAAGAGCCACGGAGAGGGTTCAGCGGTCAGCAGCGCAAGAGCCACGGAGAGGGCTCAGCGGTCAGCAGCGCAAGAGCCACGGAGAGGGCTCAGCGGTCAGCAGCGCAAGAGCCACGGAGAGGGCTCAGCGGTCAGCAGCGCAAGAGCCACGGAGAGGGCTCAGCGGTCAGCAGCGCAAGAGCCACGGAGAGGGCTCAGCGGTCAGCAGCGCAAGAGCCACGGAGAGGGCTCAGCGGTCAGCAGCGCAAGAGCCACGGAGAGGGCTCAGTGGTACAAGTAAGGTGACACCACACGGACGGTAAGTACCTGGATGGCTCCTGTAGGCTCCCGGGGAGTTGTCCAGGATGACCACGCTGGAGAGGTCGCTGTGCACCACCGAGAGGTCTTTGATATAACTGCCCAGCTCCAGCGTGCAGTGCTGAGGAGAGACCAAACATCAATGCCTGCCGCCACCAATGCCCCGCCCACCCCGGCCCGCTGCTTCCCCCCAATGCCACGCCCACCCCCGCCTGCTGCTGCTGCAGGGGCGAGGACTTACCTGCCTGTAGAAGCGCCTCCTCAGGACGCCTCTGTTATTATCCAGTTTGTCGGCCACAGCTGACCCATAGATCTCCATACTGGCAGTGAAGACCACGAGCTCATACCACTGGCTGACCTGCGTGGGGGGGGGGAGGGAACAACCATTGTCATTGCTGGGGAGGGAGGACACGACTTATATGGGGGAGGGACATCACTTACCACTTCCAGAAAGAAGTCAACGTGTGGCCGCTTATGTACAAAGAACCGGACCGGGTGCTTATCTATAACAACCTGCCGACAAGAGGAGACCAGGTGAGTGCAGGACGAGCAGAGTGCAGGACGAGCAGAGTGCAGGACGAGCAGAGTGCAGGACGAGCAGAGTGCAGGACGAGCAGAGTGCAGGACGAGCAGAGTGCAGGACGAGCAGAGTGCAGGACGAGCAGAGTGCAGGACGAGCAGAGTGCAGGACGAGCAGAGTGCAGGACGAGCAGAGTGCAGGACGAGCAGAGTGCAGGACGAGCAGAGTGCAGGACGAGCAGAGTGCAGGACGAGCAGAGTGCAGGACGAGCAGAGTGCAGGACGAGCAGAGTGCAGGACGAGCAGAGTGCAGGACGAGCAGAGTGCAGGACGAGCAGAGTGCAGGACGAGCAGAGTGCAGGACGAGCAGAGTGCAGGACGAGCAGAGTGCAGGACGAGCAGAGTGCAGGACGAGCAGAGTGCAGGACGAGCAGAGTGCAGGACGAGCAGAGTGCAGGACGAGCAGAGTGCAGGACGAGCAGAGTGCAGGACGAGCAGAGTGCAGGACGAGCAGAGTGCAGGACGAGCAGAGTGCAGGACGAGCAGAGTGCAGGACGAGCAGAGTGCAGGACGAGCAGAGTGCAGGACGAGCAGAGTGCAGGACGAGCAGAGTGCAGGACGAGCAGAGTGCAGGACGAGCAGAGTGCAGGACGAGCAGAGTGCAGGACGAGCAGAGTGCAGGACGAGCAGAGTGCAGGACGAGCAGAGTGCAGGACGAGCAGAGTGCAGGACGAGCAGAGTGCAGGACGAGCAGAGTGCAGGACGAGCAGAGTGCAGGACGAGCAGAGTGCAGGACGAGCAGAGTGCAGGACGAGCAGAGTGCAGGACGAGCAGAGTGCAGGACGAGCAGAGTGCAGGACGAGCAGAGTGCAGGACGAGCAGAGTGCAGGACGAGCAGAGTGCAGGACGAGCAGAGTGCAGGACGAGCAGAGTGCAGGACGAGCAGAGTGCAGGACGAGCAGAGTGCAGGACGAGCAGAGTGCAGGACGAGAAGAGAGGCTCACGCCCACACACTCACCTTCAATATAAAATCAGGGGGGGTCCCTGGACGGACTGTCGGCCTTAATACCCCATCATGATGAGAATGGATCAACGTCTCATCCAAATCCAAGACCAAGACCTTCCTCTTCACCTGGTCTGAAACACAAAGAGGACACTGGGAGGTCACACACAGGAAGGAAGGAAGGACAGATGGAGGAGAGGTCACACACAGGAGGAAGGAAGGAAGGAAGGAAGGACAGATGGAGGAGAGGTCACACACAGGAAGGAAGGAAGGAAGGAAGGAAGGAAGGACAGATGGAGGAGAGGTCACACACAGGAAGGAAGGAAGGAAGGAAGGAAGGAAGGAAGGACAGATGGAGGAGAGGTCACACACAGGAGGAAGGAAGGACAGATGGAGGAGAGGTCACACACAGGAAGGAAGGAAGGACAGATGGAGGAGAGGTCACACACAGGAAGGAAGGAAGGACAGATGGAGGAGAGGTCACACACAGGAAGGAAGGAAGGACAGATGGAGGAGAGGTCACACACAGGAGGAAGGAAGGACAGATGGAGGAGAGGTCACACACAGGAAGGAAGGAAGGACAGATGGAGGAGAGGTCACACACAGGAGGAAGGAAGGACAGATGGAGGAGAGGTCACACACAGGAGGAAGGAAGGAAGGAAGGAAGGACAGATGGAGGAGAGGTCACACACAGGAAGGAAGGAAGGAAGGAAGGAAGGAAGGAAGGACAGATGGAGGAGAGGTCACACACAGGAAGGAAGGAAGGAAGGAAGGAAGGAAGGAAGGAAGGAAGGAAGGACAGATGGAGGAGAGGTCACACACAGGAGGAAGGAAGGACAGATGGAGGAGAGGTCACACACAGGAAGGAAGGAAGGACAGATGGAGGAGAGGTCACACACAGGAAGGAAGGAAGGACAGATGGAGGAGAGGTCACACACAGGAAGGAAGGAAGGACAGATGGAGGAGAGGTCACACACAGGAGGAAGGAAGGACAGATGGAGGAGAGGTCACACACAGGAAGGAAGGAAGGACAGATGGAGGAGAGGTCACACACAGGAAGGAAGGAAGGACAGATGGAGGAGAGGTCACACACAGGAAGGAAGGAAGGACAGATGGAGGAGAGGTCACACACAGGAGGAAGGAAGGACAGATGGAGGAGAGGTCACACACAGGAGGAAGGAAGGACAGATGGAGGAGAGGTCACACACAGGAGGAAGGAAGGACAGATGGAGGAGAGGTCACACACAGGAGGAAGGAAGGACAGATGGAGGAGAGGTCACACACAGGAGGAAGGAAGGACAGATGGAGGAGAGGTCACACACAGGAGGAAGGAAGGACAGATGGAGAGGTCACACACAGGAGGAAGGAAGGACAGATGGAGGAGAGGTCACACACAGGAAGGAAGGAAGGACAGATGGAGGAGAGGTCACACACAGGAGGAAGGACGGACAGATGGAGGAGAGGTCACACACAGGAAGGAAGGAAGGAAGGACAGATGGAGGAGAGGTCACACACAGGAGGGAAGGAAGGAAGGACAGATGGAGGAGAGGTCACACACAGGAGGAAGGAAGGACAGATGGAGGAGAGGTCACACACAGGAAGGAAGGAAGGACAGATGGAGGAGAGGTCACACACAGGAAGGAAGGAAGGACAGATGGAGGAGAGGTCACACACAGGAAGGAAGGAAGGACAGATGGAGGAGAGGTCACACACAGGAAGGAAGGAAGGACAGATGGAGGAGAGGTCACACACAGGAAGGAAGGAAGGACAGATGGAGGAGAGGTCACACACAGGAGGAAGGAAGGACAGATGGAGGAGAGGTCACACACAGGAAGGAAGGAAGGACAGATGGAGGAGAGGTCACACACAGGAGGAAGGAAGGACAGATGGAGGAGAGGTCACACACAGGAAGGAAGGAAGGAAAGACAGATGGAGGAGAGGTCACACACAGGAAGGAAGGAAGGACAGATGGAGGAGAGGTCACACACAGTAGGAGAAGGAAGGAAGGACAGATGGAGGAGAGGTCACACACAGTAGGAGAAGGAAGGAAGGACAGATGGAGGAGAGGTCACACACAGTAGGAGAAGGAAGGAAGGACAGATGGAGAGGTCACACACAGTAGGAGAAGGAAGGAAGGACAGATGGAGGAAAGGTCACACACAGTAAGAGGAGGAAGGAAGGACAGATGGAGGAGAGGTCACACACAGGAGGAAGGAAGGACAGATGGAGGAGAGGTCACACACAGGAAGGAAGGAAGGAAGGACAGATGGAGGAGAGGTCACACACAGGAAGGAAGGAAGGAAGGACAGATGGAGGAGAGGTCACACACAGGAAGGAAGGAAGGAAGGACAGATGGAGGAGAGGTCACACACAGGAAGGAAGGAAGGACAGATGGAGGAGAGGTCACACACAGGAGGAAGGAAGGACAGATGGAGGAGAGGTCACACACAGGAAGGAAGGAAGGACAGATGGAGGAGAGGTCACACACAGGAAGGAAGGAAGGACAGATGGAGGAGAGGTCACACACAGGAAGGAAGGAAGGACAGATGGAGGAGAGGTCACACACAGGAAGGAAGGAAGGACAGATGGAGAAGAGGTCACACACAGGAAGGAAGGAAGGACAGATGGAGGAGAGGTCACACACAGGAAGGAAGGAAGGACAGATGGAGGAGAGGTCACACACAGGAAGGAAGGAAGGACAGATGGAGGAGAGGTCACACACAGGAAGGAAGGAAGGACAGATGGAGGAGAGCTCACACACAGGAAGGAAGGAAGGACAGATGGAGGAGAGGTCACACACAGGAAGGAAGGAAGGACAGATGGAGGAGAGGTCACACACAGGAAGGAAGGAAGGACAGATGGAGGAGAGGTCACACACAGCAGGAGAAGGAAGGAAGGACAGATGGAGGAAAGGTCACACACAGTAGGAGAAGGAAGGACAGATGGAGGAAAGGTCACACACAGGAAGGAAGGAAGGAAGGACAGATGGAGGAGAGGTCACACACAGGAGGAAGGAAGGACAGATGGAGGAGAGGTCACACACAGGAAGGAAGGAAGGACAGATGGAGGAGAGGTCACACACAGGAAGGAAGGAAGGACAGATGGAGGAGAGGTCACACACAGGAAGGAAGGAAGGACAGATGGAGGAGAGGTCACACACAGGAAGGAAGGAAGGACAGATGGAGGAGAGGTCACACACAGGAGGAAGGAAGGACAGATGGAGGAGAGGTCACACACAGTAGGAGAAGGAAGGAAGGACAGATGGAGGAGAGGTCACACACAGTAGGAGAAGGAAGGAAGGACAGATGGAGGAGAGGTCACACACAGGAGGAAGGAAGGAAGGAAAGAGATGGAGGAGAGGTCACACACAGGAGGAAGGAAGGAAGGAAAGAGATGGAGGAGAGGTCACACACAGGAGGAGGCGGAGGAAGGACAAATGGAGGAGAGGTCACACACAGGAGGAAGGAAGGACAGATGGAGGAGAGGTCACACACAGGAGGAAGGAAAGAGATGGAGGAGAGGTCACACACAGGAGGAAGGAAGGAAGGAAGGAAGGAAGGAAGGACAAATGGAGGAGAGGTCACACACAGGAGGAAGGAAGGAAGGAAAGAGATGGAGGAGAGGTCACACACAGGAGGAAGGAAGGAAGGAAAGACAGATGGAGGAGAGGACACACACAGGAGGAAGGAAGGAAGGAAGGAAGGACAGATGGAGGAGAGGTCACACACAGGAGGAAGGAAGGAAAGAGATGGAGGAGAGGTCACACACAGGAGGAAGGAAGGAAGGAAGGACAGATGGAGGAGAGGTCACACACAGGAGGAAGGAAGGAAGGAAGGACAGATGGAGGAGAGGTCACACACAGGAGGAAGGAAGGAAGGAAGGACAGATGGAGGAGAGGTCACACACAGGAGGAAGGAAGGACAGATGGAGGAGAGGTCACACACAGGAGGAAGGAAGGACGGACGGACAGATGGAGGAGAGGTCACACACAGGAGGAAGGAAGGACGGACGGACAGATGGAGGAGAGGTCACACACAGGAGGAAGGAAGGACGGACAGATGGAGGAGAGGTCACACACAGGAGGAAGGAAGGACGGACAGATGGAGGAGAGGTCACACACAGGAGGAAGGAAGGACGGACAGATGGAGGAGAGGTCACACACAGGAGGAGGAAGGAAGGACAGATGGAGGAGAGGTCACACACACAGGAGGAGGAAGGACAGATGGAGGAGAGGTCACACACAGGAGGAAGGAAGGAAGGACAGATGGAGGAGAGGTCACACAGGAGGAGGAGGAAGAATAGATGGAGGAGAGGTCACACACAGGAGGAGGAGGAAGGACAGATGGAGGAGAGGTCACACACAGGAGGAAGGAAGGAAGGAAGGAAGGACAGATGGAGGAGAGGTCACACACAGGAGGAAGGAAGGACAGATGGAGGAGAGGTCACACACACAGGAGGAAGGAAGGACAGATGGAGAAGAGGTCACACACACAGGAGGAGGAAGGACAGATGGAGGAGAGGTCACACACACAGGAGGAGGAAGGACAGATGGAGGAGAGGTCACACACAGGAGGAAGGAAGGAAGGACAGATGGAGGAGAGGTCACACACAGGAAGGAAGGAAGGAAGGACAGATGAAGGAGAGGTCACACACAGGAGGAAGGAAGGACAGATGGAGGAGAGGTCACACACAGGAAGGAAGGAAGGAAGGAAGGACAGATGGAGGAGAGGTCACACACACAGGAGGAAGGAAGGACAGATGGAGGAGAGGTCACACACACAGGAGGAAGGAAGGACAGATGGAGGAGAGGTCACACACACAGGAGGAAGGAAGGACAGATGGAGGAGAGGTCACACACACAGGAGGAGGAAGGACAGATGGAGGAGAGGTCACACACAGGGAGGAAGGAAGGAAGGACAGATGGAGGAGAGGTCACACACAGGAGGAAGGAAGGAAGGAAGGAAGGACAGATGGAGGAGAGGTCACACACAGGAGGAAGGAAGGAAGGAAGGAAGGACAGATGGAGGAGAGGTCACACACACAGAGGAAGGAAGGAAGGAAGGAAGGACAGATGGAGGAGAGGTCACACACACAGGAGGAAGGAAGGAAGGAAGGAAGGACAGATGGAGGAGAGGTCACACACACAGGAGGAAGGACAGATGGAGGAGAGGTCACACACACAGGAGGAAGGAAGGAAGGAAGGAAGGAAGGGACAGATGGAGGAGAGGTCACACACACAGGAGGAAGGAAGGAAGGAAGGACAGATGGAGGAGAGGTCACACACACAGGAGGAAGGAAGGAAGGAAGGAAGGAAGGACAGATGGAGGAGAGGTCACACACACAGGAGGAAGGAAGGACAGATGGAGGAGAGGTCACACACACAGGAGGAAGGAAGGACAGATGGAGGAGAGGTCACACACACAGGAGGAAGGAAGGACAGATGGAGAGAGGTCACACACACAGGAGGAAGGAAGGACAGATGGAGGAGAGGTCACACACAGGAGGAAGGAAGCAAGGAAGGACAGATGGAGGAGAGGTCACACACAGGAGGAAGGAAGGAAGGAAGGAAGGAAGGAAGGAAGGAAGGACGGACAGATGGAGGAGAGGTCACACACAGGAGGAAGGAAGGAAGGAAGGAAGGAAGGAAGGAAGGACGGACAGATGGAGGAGAGGTCACACACAGGAGGAGGAGGACGGACAGATGGAGGAGAGGTCACACACAGGAGGAAGGACGGACGGACAGATGGAGGAGAGGTCACACACAGGAGGAAGGAAGGACGGACGGACAGATGGAGGAGAGGTCACACACAGGAGGAAGGAAGGACGGACGGACAGATGGAGGAGAGGTCACACACAGGAGGAAGGAAGGAAGGACGGACGGACAGATGGAGGAGAGGTCACACACAGGAGGAAGGAAGGAAGGACGGACGGACGGACAGATGGAGGAGAGGTCACACACAGGAGGAAGGAAGGAAGGACGGACGGACAGATGGAGGAGAGGTCACACACAGGAGGAAGGAAGGAAGGACGGACGGACAGATGGAGGAGAGGTCACACACAGGAGGAAGGAAGGAAGGACGGACGGACAGATGGAGGAGAGGTCACACACAGGAGGAAGGAAGGAAGGACGGACGGACAGATGGAGGAGAGGTCACACACAGGAGGAAGGAAGGAAGGACGGACGGACAGATGGAGGAGAGGTCACACACAGGAGGAAGGAACGGACAGATGGAGGAGAGGTCACACACAGGAGGAAGGAAGGACGGACGGGACAGATGGAGGAGAGGTCACACACAGGAGGAAGGAAGGAAGGACGGACGGACAGATGGAGGAGAGGTCACACACAGGAGGAAGGAGGGGACGGACGGACAGATGGAGGAGAGGTCACACACAGGAGGAAGGAAGGACGGACGGACAGATGGAGGAGAGGTCACACACAGGAGGAAGGAAGGACGGACGGACGGACAGATGGAGGAGAGGTCACACACAGGAGGAAGGAAGGACGGACAGATGGAGGAGAGGTCACACACAGGAGGAAGGACGGACGGCAGATGGAGGAGAGGTCACACACAGGAGGAAGGAAGGACGGACGGACGATGGAGGAGAGGTCACACACAGGAGGAAGGAAGGACGGACGGACGGACAGATGGAGGAGAGGTCACACACAGGAGGAAGGACGGACAGATGGAGGAGAGGTCACACACAGGAGGAAGGAAGGACAGATGGAGGAGAGGTCACACACAGGAGGAAGGAAGGACGGACAGATGGAGGAGAGGTCACACACAGGAGGAGGAAGGACGGACAGATGGAGGAGAGGTCACACACAGAGGAGGAAGGACAGATGGAGGAGAGTCACACACAGGAGGAGGAAGGACGGACAGATGGAGGAGAGGTCACACACAGGAGGAGGAAGGAGCGACAGATGGAGGAGAGGTCACACACAGGAGGAGGAAGGACGGACAGATGGAGGAGAGGTCACACACAGGAGGAGGAAGGACGGACAGATGGAGGAGAGGTCACACACAGGAGGAGGAAGGACGGACAGATGGAGGAGAGGTCACACACAGGAGGAAGGACGGACAGATGGAGGAGAGGTCACACACAGGAGGGGAAGGACGGACAGATGGAGGAGAGGTCACACACAGGAAGAAGGAAGGACAGATGGAGGAGAGGTCACACACAGGAGGAAGGAAGGACAGATGGAGGAGAGGTCACACACAGGAGGAAGGAAGGACAGATGGAGGAGAGGTCACACACAGGAGGAGGAGGAAGGAAGGAAAGACAGATGGAGGAGAGGTCACACATAGGAGGAGGAAGGACGGACAGATGGAGGAGAGGTCACACACAGGAGGAAGGAAGGAAGGAAGGACGGACAGATGGAGGAGAGGTCACACACAGGAGGAAGGAAGGACAGATGAGGAGAGGTCACACACAGGAGGAAGGAAGGACAGATGGAGAGAGGTCACACACAGGAGGAAGGAAGGACAGATGGAGGAGAGGTCACACACAGGAGGAAGGAAGGAAGGAAGGACAGATGGAGGAGAGGTCACACACAGGGAAGGAAGGAAGGAAGGAAGGACAGATGGAGGAGAGGTCACACACAGGAGGAAGGAAGGAAGGAAGGAAGGACAGATGGAGGAGAGGTCACACACAGGAGGAAGGAAGGAAGGACAGATGGAGGAGAGGTCACACACAGGAGGAAGGAAGGAAGGAAGGAAGGACAGATGGAGGAGAGGTCACACACAGGGGGAAGGAAGGAAGGAAGGACAGATGGAGGAGAGGTCACACACAGGAGGAAGGAAGGACAGATGGAGGAGAGGTCACACACAGGAGGAAGCGGACGAAGGACAAATGGAGGAGAGGTCACACACAGGAGGGAGGAAGGAAGGGAGGACAGATGGAGGAGAGGTCACACACAGGAGGAGGCGGAGGAAGGACAGATGGAGGAGAGGTCACACACAGGAGGAAGGAAGGAAGGAAGGACAGATGGAGGAGAGGTCACACACAGTAGGAGTAGAGGTCACACACAGGAGGAAGGAAGGAAGGAAGGACAGATGGAGGAGAGGTCACACACAGTAGGAGGAGAGGTCACACACAGGAGGAAGGAAGGAAGGAAGGAAGGACAGATGGAGGAGAGGTCACACACAGGAGGAAGGAAGGAAAGAAGGAAGGAAGGAAGGAAGGACAGATGGAGGAGAGGTCACACACAGGAGGAGGCGGAGGAAGGACAAATGGAGGAGAGGTCACACACAGGAGGAAGGAAGACAGATGGAGGAGAGGTCACACACAGGAGGAGGAGGAAGGAAGGACAAATGGAGGAGAGGTCACACACAGGAGGAAGGAAGGACAGATGGAGGAGAGGTCACACACAGGAGGAAGGAAGGACAGATGGAGGAGAGGTCACACACAGGAGGAGGCGGAGGAAGGACAAATGGAGGAGAGGTCACACACAGGAGGAAGGAAGGACAGATGGAGGAGAGGTCTGGACTAGAGGACTTACTCAGACGATTCCTGGAGGCTGGGGACAGGGGGAGGATGTCATATCTGACAGTCTGGTATTGGATAACCTGTGGGATAAATCACGTTATACAGGGAGCAATAAGGGTCCACAACTACTTAGAGGCCGTGGCCCCACAGTGAATCTACACCCCATATACCCTCCATGATATATACATCACATCCATAAACAGAGATCAGCCAATGTATAGGGGGCATAGACGCTTCTACAGGCAGACTGACTACTTATAAAAAGCCCCAAGCAGCTAAGTCCACATCCTCTGTGCTCGCAGCATGGGAGCTGTGTACACAAGACTGGCAACTCACTGGGCGGGGCTACCTGAGGCCACACCCCTCTATCACCCAGATAAGCTGAGAGGGTGTGGCTGTTCCCGAGTGGGAGGAATATTACAGAACAAGGTGTCATCACTGGATTCTCTTAGGAAAATCATCATCTCCTTACTGAACATTTATATACAGGGACCTCATCCACAAGACCCCCCCCCCACAGGAACTCACCCCCCCACCACCACCCCGGGCACCCCCATCCACAAGACCCCCCCCCACAGGAACTCACCCCCCCCACCACCACCCCGGGCACCCCCATCCACAAGACCCCCAGCCACAGGAACTCCCCCCCCACCCCGGGCGCCCCCAGCCACAGGAACTCCCCCCCACCCCGGGCGCCCCCATCCACCAAGACCCCCCCCCACAGGAACTCACCCCCCCACCACCACCCGGGCGCCCCCATCCACAAGACCCCAGCCACAGGAACTCCCCCCCACCCCGGGCGCCCCCAGCCACAGAACTCCCCCCCCACCCCCGGGCGCCCCCAGCCACAGAAACTCCCCCCCCACCCCGGGCGCCCCAGCCACAGAAACTCCCCCCCACCCCGGGCGCCCCCAGCCACAGAAACTCCCCCCCCACCCCGGGCGCCCCCAGCCACAGAACTCCCCCCCACCCCGGGCGCCCCAGCCACAGAAACTCCCCCCCCCCACCCCGGGCGCCCCCAGCCACAGAAACTCCCCCCCCCACCCCGGGCGCCCCCAGCCACAGAAACTCCCCCCCCCCACCCCGGGCGCCCCAGCCACAGAAACTCCCCCCCCCCACCCCGGCGCCCCCAGCCACAGAAACTCCCCCCCCCACCCCGGGCGCCCCAGCCACAGAAACTCCCCCCCCCCACCCCGGGCGCCCCCAGCCACAGAAACTCCCCCCCCCACCCGGGCGCCCCCAGCCACAGAAAACTCCCCCCCCCACCCCGGGCGCCCCCAGCCACAGAAACTCCCCCCCCCCACCCCGGGCGCCCCCAGCCACAGAAACTCCCCCCCCCCCACCCCGGGCGCCCCCAGCCACAGAAACTCCCCCCCCCACCCCGGGCGCCCCCAGCCACAGAAACTCCCCCCCCCACCCGGGCGCCCCCAGCCACAGAAACTCCCCCCCCCACCCCGGGCGCCCCCAGCCACAGAAACTCCCCCCCCCCACCCCGGGCGCCCCCAGCCACAGAAACTCCCCCCCCCACCCCGGGCGCCCCCAGCCACAGAAACTCCCCCCCCCACCCCGGGCGCCCCCAGCCACAGAAACTCCCCCCCCCCACCCCGGGCGCCCCCAGCCACAGAAACTCCCCCCCCCACCCCGGGCGCCCCCAGCCACAGAAACTCCCCCCCCCCACCCCGGGCGCCCCCAGCCACAGAAACTCCCCCCCCCACCCCGGGCGCCCCAGCCACAGAAACTCCCCCCCCCACCCCGGGCGCCCCCAGCCACAGAAACTCCCCCCCCCCACCCCGGGCGCCCCAGCCACAGAAACTCCCCCCCCCCACCCCGGGCGCCCCCAGCCACAGAAACTCCCCCCCCCCACCCCGGGCGCCCCCAGCCACAGAAACTCCCCCCCCCCACCCCGGGCGCCCCCAGCCACAGAAACTCCCCCCCCCCACCCCGGGCGCCCCCAGCCACAGAAACTCCCCCCCCCACCCGGGCGCCCCAGCCACAGAAACTCCCCCCCCCACCCCGGGCGCCCCCAGCCACAGAAACTCCCCCCCCACCCCGGGCGCCCCCAGCCACAGAAACTCCCCCCCCCACCCCGGGCGCCCCCAGCCACAGAAACTCCCCCCCCACCCCGGGCGCCCCCAGCCACAGAAACTCCCCCCCCACCCCGGGCGCCCCCAGCCACAGAAACTCCCCCCCCACCCCGGGCGCCCCCAGCCACAGAAACTCCCCCCCCACCCCGGGCGCCCCCAGCCACAGAAACTCCCCCCCCCACCCCGGGCGCCCCCAGCCACAGAAACTCCCCCCCCACCCCGGGCGCCCCCAGCCACAGAAACTCCCCCCCCACCCCGGGCGCCCCCAGCCACAGAAACTCCCCCCCCCACCCCGGGCGCCCCCAGCCACAGGAACTCCCCCCCCCACCCCGGGCGCCCCCAGCCACAGGAACTCCCCCCCACCCCAGGCGCCCCCCCCCCCCCGGCGCCACCAGCCACAGAAACAGCCCCCCCCCCCCGGCGCCACCAGCCACAGAAACAGCCCCCCCCCCCCCGGCGCCACCAGCCACAGAAACAGCCCCCCCCACCGGCGCCACCAGCCACAGAAACAGCCCCCCCCACCGGCGCCACCAGCCACAGAAACAGCCCCCCCCACCGGCGCCACCAGCCACAGAAACAGCCCCCCCTCCCGGCGCCACAAGCCACAGAAACAGTCCCCCCCCCCCCCCCCCGGCGCCACCAGCCACAGGAACTCCACCCCCCCCCGGCGCAACCAGCCACAGTTACTCCCCCCACTGCTACATGTCACCCAATGGCCACAACTGCTACATGTCACCCAATGGCCTGATAGCATTACACCACTGCTACATGTCACCCAATGGTCTGATAGCATTACACCACTGCCTACATGTCACCCAATGGCCTGATAGCATTACACCACTGCTACATGTCACCCAATGGCCTGATAGCATTACACCACTGCTACATGTCACCCAATGGCCTGATAGCATTACACCACTGCTACATGTCACCCAATGGCTGATAGCATTACACCACTGCTACATGTCACCCAATGGCCTGATAGCATTACACCACTGCTACATGTCACCCAATGGTCTGATAGCATTACACCACTGCTACATGTCATCTGTATAAACAGCGAGGGACAATCTGCTTCCGGATAAAAGTAATATACAAAAGTAAATGGGAAAAAATATTTAAAAAGCCTTGGCTGGTGCCTATAGAAATCGCCATTTATTACCATTTACACTCCTATGGAATATTTATATCCCTGATATTTATTCCTCGCCTAAAATTACTCAACAATGGAAAAGGTTTTACTGGAAGAAAATACGTGTGACCTCTGTATACAAGGTCAATGGGAGAGCAGTGACTCGGCCACGTGGCTGTATGAGAGGTCCTGCTGCACACAACATTCCCCAATCCATGGCACTTCCTCCCCCACCTACCACTGACCACTCTACACACTTTGGGTTCAGTCTCTTTCCTATCAGATCCAAACAAATGAAACGTTTCATGCCTGGAATGAGCTGTGGCCCCTCCCCTATGCTCCTCAGTAACAGGGGGGGGGGGGGGGGGGGTCTCATCTTCTGATTCTTTCTGAGGTTTGGTCAATGCCTGTGTGATTAGAGGTTTAACCTTTTACCATCATATTGGATGCTGTGGCCTTATGGAGGTTCTTATACATGGAGACCCCCCAGTATGAGGAGACAGGTCCCTTCCCCTGGTCAGTGCAGGGTCGTCTATCAGTCCATATGTTCTTATACATGGAGACCCCCCAGTATGAGGAGACGGGTCCTTCCCCTGGTCAGTGCAGGGTCGTCTATCAGTCCAGATCCTCTTATACATGGAGATCCCCCAGTATGAGGAGACGGGTCCTTCCCCTGGTCAGTGCAGGGTCGTCTATCAGTCCATATCCTCTTATACATGGAGACCCCCAGTATGAGGAGACGGATCCTTCCCCTGGTCAGTGCAGGGTCGTCTATCAGTCCAGATCCTCTTATACATGGAGACCCCCCAGTATGAGGAGACGGATCCTTCCCCTGGTCAGTGCAGGGTCGTCTATCAGTCCATATGTTCTTATACATGGAGACCCCCCAGTATGAGGAGACGGGTCCTTCCCCTGGTCAGTGCAGGGTCGTCTATCAGTCCATATGTTCTTATACATGGAGACCCCCCAGTATGAGGAGAAGGGTCCTTCCCCTGGTCAGTGCAGGGTCGTCTATCAGTCCAGATCCTCTTATACATGGAGACCCCCCCAGTATGAGGAGACGGGTCCTTCCCCTGATCAGTGCAGGGTCGTCTGTCAGTCCAGATCCTCTTATACATGGAGATCCCCCAGTATGAGGAGACGGGTCCTTCCCCTGGTCAGTGCAGGGTCGTCTATCAGTCCATATGTTCTTATACATGGAGACCCCCCAGTATGAGGAGACGGGTCCTTCCCCTGGTCAGTGCAGGGTCGTCTATCAGTCCATATGTTCTTATACATGGAGACCCCCCAGTATGAGGAGACGGGTCCTTCCCCTGGTCAGTGCAGGGTCGTCTATCAGTCCATATGTTCTTATACATGGAGACCCCCCCCCCAGTATGAGGAGACGGGTCCTTCCCCTGGTCAGTGCAGGGTCGTCTATCAGTCCAGATCCTCTTATACATGGAGACCCCCCAGTATGAGGAGACGGGTCCTTCCCCTGGTCAGTGCAGGGTCGTCTATCAGTCCATATGTTCTTATACATGGAGACCCCCCAGTATGAGGAGACGGGTCCTTCCCCTGGTCAGTGCAGGGTCATCTATCAGTCCATATGTTCTTATACATGGAGACCCCCCAGTATGAGGAGACGGGTCCTTCCCCTGGTCAGTGCAGGGTCGTCTATCAGTCCATGTGTTCTTATACATGGAGACCCCCCAGTATGAGGAGCCGGGTCCTTCCCCTGGTCAGTGCAGGGTCGTCTATCAGTCCATATGTTCTTATACATGGAGACCCCCCAGTATGAGGAGCCGGGTCCTTCCCCTGGTCAGTGCACGGTCGTCTATCAGTCCATATGTTCTTATACATGGAGACCCCCCAGTATGAGGAGCCGGGTCCTTCCCCTGGTCAGTGCAGGGTCGTCTATCAGTCCATATGTTCTTATACATGGAGACCCCCCAGTATGAGGAGACGGGTCCTTCCCCTGGTCAGTGCAGGGTCGTCTATCAGTCCATATGTTCTTATACATGGAGACCCCCCAGTATGAGGAGACGGGTCCTTCCCCTGGTCAGTGCAGGGTCGTCTATCAGTCCAGATCCTCTTATACATGGAGACCCCCCCCAGTATGAGGAGACGGGTCCTTCCCCTGGTCAGTGCAGGGTCGTCTATCAGTCCATCTGTTCTTATACATGGAGACCCCCAGTATGAGGAGACGGGTCCTTCCCCTGGTCAGTGCAGGGTCGTCTATCAGTCCAGATCCTCTTATACATGGAGACCCCCCAGTATGAGGAGACGGGTCCTTCCCCTGGTCAGTGCAGGGTCGTCTATCAGTCCAGATCCTCTTATACATGGAGACCCCCCAGTATGAGGAGACGGGTCCTTCCCCTGGTCAGTGCAGGGTCGTCTATCAGGCCAGATCCTCTTATACATGGAGACCCCCCAGTATGAGGAGACGGGTCCTTCCCCTGGTCAGTGCAGGGTCGTCTATCAGTCCAGATCCTCTTATACATGGAGACCCCCCAGTATGAGGAGACGGGTCCTTCCCCTGGTCAGTGCAGGGTCGTCTATCAGTCCAGATCCTCTTATACATGGAGACCCCCCAGTATGAGGAGCCGGGTCCTTCCCCTGGTCAGTGCAGGGTCGTCTATCAGTCCAGATCCTCTTATACATGGAGACCCCCCAGTATGAGGAGACGGGTCCTTCCCCTGGTCAGTGCAGGGTCGTCTATCAGTCCAGATCCTCTTATACATGGAGACCCCCCAGTATGAGGAGACGGGTCCTTCCCCTGGTCAGTGCAGGGTCGTCTATCAGTCCATATGTTCTTATACATGGAGAGCCCCCAGTATGAGGAGACGGGTCCTTCCCCTGGTCAGTGCAGGGTCGTCTATCAGTCCAGATCCTCTTATACATGGAGACCCCCCAGTATGAGGAGACGGGTCCTTCCCCTGGTCAGTGCAGGGTCGTCTGTCAGTCCAGATCCTCTTATACATGGAGACCCCCCCAGTATGAGGAGACGGGTCCTTCCCCTGGTCAGTGCAGGGTCGTCTATCAGTCCAGATCCTCTTATACATGGAGACCCCCAGTATGAGGAGACGGGTCCTTCCCCTGGTCAGTGCAGGGTCGTCTATCAGTCCATATGTTCTTATACATGGAGAGCCCCCAGTATGAGGAGATGGGTCCTTCCCCTGGTCAGTGCAGGGTCGTCTATCAGTCCATATGTTCTTATACATGGAGAGCCCCCAGTATGAGGAGACGGGTCCTTCCCCTGGTCAGTGCAGGGTCGTCTATCAGTCCAGATCCTCTTATACATGGAGACCCCCAGTATGAGGAGACGGGTCCTTCCCCTGGTCAGTGCAGGGTCGTCTATCAGTCCATATGTTCTTATACATGGAGACCCCCCAGTATGAGGAGACGGGTCCTTCCCCTGGTCAGTGCAGGGTCGTCTATCAGTCCAGATCCTCTTATACATGGAGACCCCCCCAGTATGAGGAGACGGGTCCTTCCCCTGGTCAGTGCAGGGTCGTCTATCAGTCCAGATCCTCTTATACATGGAGACCCCCCAGTATGAGGAGACGGATCCTTCCCCTGGTCAGTGCAGGGTCGTCTATCAGTCCATATGTTCTTATACATGGAGACCCCCCAGTATGAGGAGACGGGTCCTTCCCCTGGTCAGTGCAGGGTCGTCTATCAGTCCAGATCCTCTTATACATGGAGACCCCCCAGTATGAGGAGACGGGTCCTTCCCCTGGTCAGTGCAGGGTCGTCTATCAGTTCATATGTTCTTATACATGGAGACCCCCCCAGTATGAGGAGACGGGTCCTTCCCCTGGTCAGTGCAGGGTTGTCTATCAGTCCATATGTTCTTATACATGGAGACCCCCCAGTATGAAGAGACGGATCCTTCCCCTGGTCAGTGCAGGGTCGTCTATCAGTCCATATGTTCTTATACATGGAGACCCCCCAGTATGAAGAGACGGATCCTTCCCCTGGTCAGTGCAGGGTCGTCTATCAGTCCAGATCCTCTTATACATGGAGACCCCCCAGTATGAGGAGACGGGTCCTTCCCCTGGTCAGTGCAGGGTCGTCTATCAGTCCATATGTTCTTATACATGGAGACCCCCCAGTATGAGGAGACAGGTCCTTCCCCTGGTCAGTGCAGGGTCGTCTATCAGTCCAGATCCTCTTATACATGGAGAGCCCCCAGTATGAGGAGCCGGGTCCTTCCCCTGGTCAGTGCAGGGTCGTCTATCAGTCCAGATCCTCTTATACATGGAGACCCCCCAGTATGAGGAGACGGGTCCTTCCCCTGGTCAGTGCAGGGTCGTTTATCAGTCCAGATCCTCTTATACATGGAGACCCCCCCAGTATGAGGAGACGGGTCCTTCCCCTGGTCAGTGCAGGGTCGTCTATCAGTCCATATGTTATTATACATGGAGAGCCCCCAGTATGAGGAGACGGGTCCTTCCCCTGGTCAGTGCAGGGTCGTCTATCAGTCCAGATCCTCTTATACATGGAGACCCCCAGTATGAGGAGACGGGTCCTTCCCCTGGTCAGTGCAGGGTCGTCTATCAGTCCAGATCCTCTTATACATGGAGACCCCCCAGTATGAGGAGACGGGTCCTTCCCCTGGTCAGTGCAGGGTCGTCTATCAGTCCAGATCCTCTTATACATGGAGACCCCCCAGTATGAGGAGACGGATCCTTCCCCTGGTCAGTGCAGGGTCGTCTATCAGTCCATATGTTCTTATACATGGAGACCCCCCAGTATGAGGAGACTGGTCCTTCCCCTGGTCAGTGCAGGGTCGTCTATCAGTCCAGATCCTCTTATACATGGAGACCCCCCCAGTATGAGGAGACGGGTCCTTCCCCTGGTCAGTGCAGGGTCGTCTATCAGTCCAGATCCTCTTATACATGGAGACCCCCCAGTATGAGGAGACGGGTCCTTCCCCTGGTCAGTGCAGGGTCGTCTATCAGTCCATATGTTCTTATACATGGAGACCCCCCAGTATGAGGAGACGGGTCCTTCCCCTGGTCAGTGCAGGGTCGTCTATCAGTCCATATGTTCTTATACATGGAGACCCCCCCTAGTATGAGGAGACGGGTCCTTCCCCTGGTCAGTGCAGGGTCGTCTATCAGTCCAGATCCTCTTATACATGGAGACCCCCCAGTATGAGGAGACGGGTCCTTCCCCTGGTCAGTGCAGGGTCGTCTATCAGTCCAGATCCTCTTATACATGGAGACCCCCCAGTATGAGGAGACGGGTCCTTCCCCTGGTCAGTGCAGGGTCGTCTATCAGTCCATATGTTCTTATACATGGAGACCCCCCCAGTATTAGGAGACGGATCCTTCCCCTGGTCAGTGCAGGGTCGTCTATCAGTCCAGATCCTCTTATACATGGAGACCCCCCAGTATGAGGAGACAGGTCCTTCCCCTGGTCAGTGCAGGGTCGTCTATCAGTCCAGATCCTCTTATACATGGAGAGCCCCCAGTATGAGGAGACGGGTCCTTCCCCTGGTCAGTGCAGGGTCGTCTATCAGTCCAGATCCTCTTATACATGGAGACCCCCCAGTATGAGGAGACGGGTCCTTCCCCTGGTCAGTGCAGGGTCGTCTATCAGTCCATATGTTATTATACATGGAGACCCCCCCAGTATGAGGAGACGGGTCCTTCCCCTGGTCAGTGCAGGGTCGTCTATCAGTCCATATGTTCTTATACATGGAGACCCCCCAGTATGAGGAGACGGGTCCTTCCCCTGGTCAGTGCAGGGTCGTCTATCAGTCCATATGTTCTTATACATGGAGACCCCCCCAGTATGAAGAGACGGATCCTTCCCCTGGTCAGTGCAGGGTCGTCTATCAGTCCATATGTTCTTATACATGGAGACCCCCAGTATGAGGAGACGGATCCTTCCCCTGGTCAGTGCAGGGTCGTCTATCAGTCCAGATCCTCTTATACATGGAGACCCCCCAGTATGAGGAGCCGGGTCCTTCCCCTGGTCAGTGCAGGGTCGTCTATCAGTCCATATGTTCTTATACATGGAGACCCCCCAGTATGAGGAGACGGGTCCTTCCCCTGGTCAGTGCAGGGTCGTCTATCAGTCCAGATCCTCTTATACATGGAGACCCCCAGTATGAGGAGCCGGGTCCTTCCCCTGGTCAGTGCAGGGTCGTCTATCAGTCCATATGTTCTTATACATGGAGACCCCCCAGTATGAGGAGACGGGTCCTTCCCCTGGTCAGTGCAGGGTCGTCTATCAGTCCATATGTTCTTATACATGGAGACCCCCCAGTATGAGGAGACGGGTCCTTCCCCTGGTCAGTGCAGGGTCGTCTATCAGTCCAGATCCTCTTATACATGGAGACCCCCCAGTATGAGGAGACGGGTCCTTCCCCTGGTCAGTGCAGGGTCGTCTATCAGTCCATATGTTCTTATACATGGAGACCCCCCAGTATGAGGAGACGGGTCCTTCCCCTGGTCAGTGCAGGGTCGTCTATCAGTCCAGATCCTCTTATACATGGAGACCCCCCAGTATGAGGAGACGGGTCCTTCCCCTGGTCAGTGCAGGGTCGTCTATCAGTCCAGATCCTCTTATACATGGAGACCCCCCAGTATGAGGAGACGGGTCCTTCCCCTGGTCAGTGCAGGGTCGTCTATCAGTCCAGATCCTCTTATACATGGAGACCCCCAGTATGAGGAGACGGGTCCTTCCCCTGGTCAGTGCAGGGTCGTCTATCAGTCCAGATCCTCTTATACATGGAGACCCCCCAGTATGAGGAGACGGGTCCTTCCCCTGGTCAGTGCAGGGTCGTCTATCAGTCCATATGTTCTTATACATGGAGACCCCCCAGTATGAGGAGACGGGTCCTTCCCCTGGTCAGTGCAGGGTCGTCTATCAGTCCAGATCCTCTTATACATGGAGACCCCCCAGTATGAGGAGACGGGTCCTTCCCCTGGTCAGTGCAGGGTCGTCTATCAGTCCAGATCCTCTTATACATGGAGACCCCCCAGTATGAGGAGACGGGTCCTTCCCCTGGTCAGTGCAGGGTCGTCTATCAGTCCAGATCCTCTTATACATGGAGACCCCCAGTATGAGGAGACGGGTCCTTCCCCTGGTCAGTGCAGGGTCGTCTATCAGTCCAGATCCTCTTATACATGGAGACCCCCCCAGTATGAGGAAACGGGTCCTTCCCCTGGTCAGTGCAGGGTCGTCTATCAGTCCATATGTTCTTATACATGGAGACCCCCCAGTATGAGGAGACGGATCCTTCCCCTGGTCAGTGCAGGGTCGTCTATCAGTCCATATGTTCTTATACATGGAGACCCCCCAGTATGAGGAGACGGGTCCTTCCCCTGGTCAGGGCAGGGTCGTCTATCAGTCCAGATCCTCTTATACATGGAGACCCCCCAGTATGAGGAGACGGGTCCTTCCCCTGGTCAGTGCAGGGTCGTCTATCAGTCCATGTGTTCTTATACATGGAGACCCCCCAGTATGAGGAGACAGGTCCTTCCCCTGGTCAGTGCAGGGTCGTCTATCAGTCCATATGTTCTTATACATGGAGACCCCCCAGTATGAGGAGACGGGTCCTTCCCCTGGTCAGTGCAGGGTCGTCTATCAGTCCAGATCCTCTTATACATGGAGATCCCCCAGTATGAGGAGACGGGTCCTTCCCCTGGTCAGTGCAGGGTCGTCTATCAGTCCATATCCTCTTATACATGGAGACCCCCCAGTATGAGGAGACGGATCCTTCCCCTGGTCAGTGCAGGGTCGTCTATCAGTCCAGATCCTCTTATACATGGAGACCCCCCAGTATGAGGAGACGGATCCTTCCCCTGGTCAGTGCAGGGTCGTCTATCAGTCCATATGTTCTTATACATGGAGACCCCCCAGTATGAGGAGACGGGTCCTTCCCCTGGTCAGTGCAGGGTCGTCTATCAGTCCATATGTTCTTATACATGGAGACCCCCCAGTATGAGGAGAAGGGTCCTTCCCCTGATCAGTGCAGGGTCGTCTGTCAGTCCAGATCCTCTTATACATGGAGATCCCCCAGTATGAGGAGACGGGTCCTTCCCCTGGTCAGTGCAGGGTCGTCTATCAGTCCATATGTTCTTATACATGGAGACCCCCCAGTATGAGGAGACGGGTCCTTCCCCTGGTCAGTGCAGGGTCGTCTATCAGTCCATATGTTCTTATACATGGAGACCCCCCAGTATGAGGAGACGGGTCCTTCCCCTGGTCAGTGCAGGGTCGTCTATCAGTCCATATGTTCTTATACATGGAGACCCCCCCCCCAGTATGAGGAGACGGGTCCTTCCCCTGGTCAGTGCAGGGTCGTCTATCAGTCCAGATCCTCTTATACATGGAGACCCCCCAGTATGAGGAGACGGGTCCTTCCCCTGGTCAGTGCAGGGTCGTCTATCAGTCCATATGTTCTTATACATGGAGACCCCCCAGTATGAGGAGACGGGTCCTTCCCCTGGTCAGTGCAGGGTCATCTATCAGTCCATATGTTCTTATACATGGAGACCCCCCAGTATGAGGAGACGGGTCCTTCCCCTGGTCAGTGCAGGGTCGTCTATCAGTCCATGTGTTCTTATACATGGAGACCCCCCAGTATGAGGAGCCGGGTCCTTCCCCTGGTCAGTGCAGGGTCGTCTATCAGTCCATATGTTCTTATACATGGAGACCCCCCAGTATGAGGAGCCGGGTCCTTCCCCTGGTCAGTGCAGGGTCGTCTATCAGTCCATATGTTCTTATACATGGAGACCCCCCAGTATGAGGAGCCGGGTCCTTCCCCTGGTCAGTGCAGGGTCGTCTATCAGTCCATATGTTCTTATACATGGAGACCCCCCAGTATGAGGAGACGGGTCCTTCCCCTGGTCAGTGCAGGGTCGTCTATCAGTCCATATGTTCTTATACATGGAGACCCCCCAGTATGAGGAGACGGGTCCTTCCCCTGGTCAGTGCAGGGTCGTCTATCAGTCCAGATCCTCTTATACATGGAGACCCCCCCCAGTATGAGGAGACGGGTCCTTCCCCTGGTCAGTGCAGGGTCGTCTATCAGTCCATCTGTTCTTATACATGGAGACCCCCAGTATGAGGAGACGGGTCCTTCCCCTGGTCAGTGCAGGGTCGTCTATCAGTCCAGATCCTCTTATACATGGAGACCCCCCAGTATGAGGAGACGGGTCCTTCCCCTGGTCAGTGCAGGGTCGTCTATCAGTCCAGATCCTCTTATACATGGAGACCCCCCAGTATGAGGAGACGGGTCCTTCCCCTGGTCAGTGCAGGGTCGTCTATCAGGCCAGATCCTCTTATACATGGAGACCCCCCAGTATGAGGAGACGGGTCCTTCCCCTGGTCAGTGCAGGGTCGTCTATCAGTCCAGATCCTCTTATACATGGAGACCCCCCAGTATGAGGAGACGGGTCCTTCCCCTGGTCAGTGCAGGGTCGTCTATCAGTCCAGATCCTCTTATACATGGAGACCCCCCAGTATGAGGAGCCGGGTCCTTCCCCTGGTCAGTGCAGGGTCGTCTATCAGTCCAGATCCTCTTATACATGGAGACCCCCCAGTATGAGGAGACGGGTCCTTCCCCTGGTCAGTGCAGGGTCGTCTATCAGTCCAGATCCTCTTATACATGGAGACCCCCCAGTATGAGGAGACGGGTCCTTCCCCTGGTCAGTGCAGGGTCGTCTATCAGTCCATATGTTCTTATACATGGAGAGCCCCCAGTATGAGGAGACGGGTCCTTCCCCTGGTCAGTGCAGGGTCGTCTATCAGTCCAGATCCTCTTATACATGGAGACCCCCCAGTATGAGGAGACGGGTCCTTCCCCTGGTCAGTGCAGGGTCGTCTGTCAGTCCAGATCCTCTTATACATGGAGACCCCCCCAGTATGAGGAGACGGGTCCTTCCCCTGGTCAGTGCAGGGTCGTCTATCAGTCCAGATCCTCTTATACATGGAGACCCCCAGTATGAGGAGACGGGTCCTTCCCCTGGTCAGTGCAGGGTCGTCTATCAGTCCATATGTTCTTATACATGGAGAGCCCCCAGTATGAGGAGATGGGTCCTTCCCCTGGTCAGTGCAGGGTCGTCTATCAGTCCATATGTTCTTATACATGGAGAGCCCCCAGTATGAGGAGACGGGTCCTTCCCCTGGTCAGTGCAGGGTCGTCTATCAGTCCAGATCCTCTTATACATGGAGACCCCCAGTATGAGGAGACGGGTCCTTCCCCTGGTCAGTGCAGGGTCGTCTATCAGTCCATATGTTCTTATACATGGAGACCCCCCAGTATGAGGAGACGGGTCCTTCCCCTGGTCAGTGCAGGGTCGTCTATCAGTCCAGATCCTCTTATACATGGAGACCCCCCCAGTATGAGGAGACGGGTCCTTCCCCTGGTCAGTGCAGGGTCGTCTATCAGTCCAGATCCTCTTATACATGGAGACCCCCCAGTATGAGGAGACGGATCCTTCCCCTGGTCAGTGCAGGGTCGTCTATCAGTCCATATGTTCTTATACATGGAGACCCCCCAGTATGAGGAGACGGGTCCTTCCCCTGGTCAGTGCAGGGTCGTCTATCAGTCCAGATCCTCTTATACATGGAGACCCCCCAGTATGAGGAGACGGGTCCTTCCCCTGGTCAGTGCAGGGTCGTCTATCAGTTCATATGTTCTTATACATGGAGACCCCCCCAGTATGAGGAGACGGGTCCTTCCCCTGGTCAGTGCAGGGTTGTCTATCAGTCCATATGTTCTTATACATGGAGACCCCCCAGTATGAAGAGACGGATCCTTCCCCTGGTCAGTGCAGGGTCGTCTATCAGTCCATATGTTCTTATACATGGAGACCCCCCAGTATGAAGAGACGGATCCTTCCCCTGGTCAGTGCAGGGTCGTCTATCAGTCCAGATCCTCTTATACATGGAGACCCCCCAGTATGAGGAGACGGGTCCTTCCCCTGGTCAGTGCAGGGTCGTCTATCAGTCCATATGTTCTTATACATGGAGACCCCCCAGTATGAGGAGACAGGTCCTTCCCCTGGTCAGTGCAGGGTCGTCTATCAGTCCAGATCCTCTTATACATGGAGAGCCCCCAGTATGAGGAGCCGGGTCCTTCCCCTGGTCAGTGCAGGGTCGTCTATCAGTCCAGATCCTCTTATACATGGAGACCCCCCAGTATGAGGAGACGGGTCCTTCCCCTGGTCAGTGCAGGGTCGTTTATCAGTCCAGATCCTCTTATACATGGAGACCCCCCCAGTATGAGGAGACGGGTCCTTCCCCTGGTCAGTGCAGGGTCGTCTATCAGTCCATATGTTATTATACATGGAGAGCCCCCAGTATGAGGAGACGGGTCCTTCCCCTGGTCAGTGCAGGGTCGTCTATCAGTCCAGATCCTCTTATACATGGAGACCCCCAGTATGAGGAGACGGGTCCTTCCCCTGGTCAGTGCAGGGTCGTCTATCAGTCCAGATCCTCTTATACATGGAGACCCCCCAGTATGAGGAGACGGGTCCTTCCCCTGGTCAGTGCAGGGTCGTCTATCAGTCCAGATCCTCTTATACATGGAGACCCCCCAGTATGAGGAGACGGATCCTTCCCCTGGTCAGTGCAGGGTCGTCTATCAGTCCATATGTTCTTATACATGGAGACCCCCCAGTATGAGGAGACTGGTCCTTCCCCTGGTCAGTGCAGGGTCGTCTATCAGTCCAGATCCTCTTATACATGGAGACCCCCCCAGTATGAGGAGACGGGTCCTTCCCCTGGTCAGTGCAGGGTCGTCTATCAGTCCAGATCCTCTTATACATGGAGACCCCCCAGTATGAGGAGACGGGTCCTTCCCCTGGTCAGTGCAGGGTCGTCTATCAGTCCATATGTTCTTATACATGGAGACCCCCCCTAGTATGAGGAGACGGGTCCTTCCCCTGGTCAGTGCAGGGTCGTCTATCAGTCCAGATCCTCTTATACATGGAGACCCCCCAGTATGAGGAGACGGGTCCTTCCCCTGGTCAGTGCAGGGTCGTCTATCAGTCCAGATCCTCTTATACATGGAGACCCCCCAGTATGAGGAGACGGGTCCTTCCCCTGGTCAGTGCAGGGTCGTCTATCAGTCCATATGTTCTTATACATGGAGACCCCCCCAGTATTAGGAGACGGATCCTTCCCCTGGTCAGTGCAGGGTCGTCTATCAGTCCAGATCCTCTTATACATGGAGACCCCCCAGTATGAGGAGACAGGTCCTTCCCCTGGTCAGTGCAGGGTCGTCTATCAGTCCAGATCCTCTTATACATGGAGAGCCCCCAGTATGAGGAGACGGGTCCTTCCCCTGGTCAGTGCAGGGTCGTCTATCAGTCCAGATCCTCTTATACATGGAGACCCCCCAGTATGAGGAGACGGGTCCTTCCCCTGGTCAGTGCAGGGTCGTCTATCAGTCCATATGTTATTATACATGGAGACCCCCCCAGTATGAGGAGACGGGTCCTTCCCCTGGTCAGTGCAGGGTCGTCTATCAGTCCATATGTTCTTATACATGGAGACCCCCCAGTATGAGGAGACGGGTCCTTCCCCTGGTCAGTGCAGGGTCGTCTATCAGTCCATATGTTCTTATACATGGAGACCCCCCAGTATGAGGAGACGGGTCCTTCCCTGGTCAGTGCAGGGTCGTCTATCAGTCCATATGTTCTTATACATGGAGACCCCCCCAGTATGAAGAGACGGATCCTTCCCCTGGTCAGTGCAGGGTCGTCTATCAGTCCATATGTTCTTATACATGGAGACCCCCAGTATGAGGAGACGGATCCTTCCCCTGGTCAGTGCAGGGTCGTCTATCAGTCCAGATCCTCTTATACATGGAGACCCCCCAGTATGAGGAGCCGGGTCCTTCCCCTGGTCAGTGCAGGGTCGTCTATCAGTCCATATGTTCTTATACATGGAGACCCCCCAGTATGAGGAGACGGGTCCTTCCCCTGGTCAGTGCAGGGTCGTCTATCAGTCCAGATCCTCTTATACATGGAGACCCCCAGTATGAGGAGCCGGGTCCTTCCCCTGGTCAGTGCAGGGTCGTCTATCAGTCCATATGTTCTTATACATGGAGACCCCCCAGTATGAGGAGACGGGTCCTTCCCCTGGTCAGTGCAGGGTCGTCTATCAGTCCATATGTTCTTATACATGGAGACCCCCCAGTATGAGGAGACGGGTCCTTCCCCTGGTCAGTGCAGGGTCGTCTATCAGTCCAGATCCTCTTATACATGGAGACCCCCCAGTATGAGGAGACGGGTCCTTCCCCTGGTCAGTGCAGGGTCGTCTATCAGTCCATATGTTCTTATACATGGAGACCCCCCAGTATGAGGAGACGGGTCCTTCCCCTGGTCAGTGCAGGGTCGTCTATCAGTCCAGATCCTCTTATACATGGAGACCCCCCAGTATGAGGAGACGGGTCCTTCCCCTGGTCAGTGCAGGGTCGTCTATCAGTCCAGATCCTCTTATACATGGAGACCCCCCAGTATGAGGAGACGGGTCCTTCCCCTGGTCAGTGCAGGGTCGTCTATCAGTCCAGATCCTCTTATACATGGAGACCCCCCAGTATGAGGAGACGGGTCCTTCCCCTGGTCAGTGCAGGGTCGTCTATCAGTCCATATGTTCTTATACATGGAGACCCCCCAGTATGAGGAGACGGGTCCTTCCCCTGGTCAGTGCAGGGTCGTCTATCAGTCCAGATCCTCTTATACATGGAGACCCCCCAGTATGAGGAGACGGGTCCTTCCCCTGGTCAGTGCAGGGTCGTCTATCAGTCCAGATCCTCTTATACATGGAGACCCCCCAGTATGAGGAGACGGGTCCTTCCCCTGGTCAGTGCAGGGTCGTCTATCAGTCCAGATCCTCTTATACATGGAGACCCCCAGTATGAGGAGACGGGTCCTTCCCCTGGTCAGTGCAGGGTCGTCTATCAGTCCAGATCCTCTTATACATGGAGACCCCCCCAGTATGAGGAAACGGGTCCTTCCCCTGGTCAGTGCAGGGTCGTCTATCAGTCCATATGTTCTTATACATGGAGACCCCCCAGTATGAGGAGACGGATCCTTCCCCTGGTCAGTGCAGGGTCGTCTATCAGTCCATATGTTCTTATACATGGAGACCCCCCAGTATGAGGAGACGGGTCCTCCCCTGGTCAGTGCAGGGTCGTCTATCAGTCCAGATCCTCTTATACATGGAGACCCCCCAGTATGAGGAGACGGGTCCTTCCCCTGGTCAGTGCAGGGTCGTCTATCAGTCCAGATCCTCTTATACATGGAGACCCCCCAGTATGAGGAGCCGGGTCCTTCCCCTGGTCAGTGCAGGGTCGTCTATCAGTCCAGATCCTCTTATACATGGAGACCCCCCCAGTATGAGGAGACGGGTCCTTCCCTGGTCAGTGCAGGGTCGTCTATCAGTCCAGATCCTCTTATACATGGAGACCCCCCCAGTATGAGGAGACGGATCCTTCCCCTGGTCAGTGCAGGGTCGTCTATCAGTCCAGATCCTCTTATACATGGAGACCCCCCAGTATGAGGAGACGGGTCCTTCCCCTGGTCAGTGCAGGGTCGTCTGTCAGTCCAGATCCTCTTATACATGGAGACCCCCCAGTATGAGGAGACGGGTCCTTCCCCTGGTCAGTGCAGGGTCGTCTATCAGTCCAGATCCTCTTATACATGGAGACCCCCAGTATGAGGAGACGGGTCCTTCCCCTGGTCAGTGCAGGGTCGTCTGTCAGTCCAGATCCTCTTATACATGGAGACCCCCCAGTATGAGGAGACGGGTCCTTCCCCTGGTCAGTGCAGGGTCGTCTATCAGTCCAGATCCTCTTATACATGGAGACCCCCCAGTATGAGGAGACGGGTCCTTCCCCTGGTCAGTGCAGGGTCGTCTATCAGTCCAGATCCTCTTATACATGGAGACCCCCCCAGTATGAGGAGACGGGTCCTTCCCCTGGTCAGTGCAGGGTCGTCTATCAGTCCAGATCCTCTTATACATGGAGACCCCCCCAGTATGAGGAGACGGGTCCTTCCCCTGGTCAGTGCAGGGTCGTCTATCAGTCCAGATCCTCTTATACATGGAGACCCCCCAGTATGAGGAGACGGGTCCTTCCCCTGGTCAGTGCAGGGTCGTCTATCAGTCCAGATCCTCTTATACATGGAGACCCCCCAGTATGAGGAGACGGGTCCTTCCCCTGGTCAGTGCAGGGTCGTCTATCAGTCCAGATCCTCTTATACATGGAGACCCCCCCAGTATGAGGAGACGGGTCCTTCCCCTGGTCAGTGCAGGGTCGTCTATCAGTCCATATGTTCTTATACATGGAGACCCCCCAGTATGAGAAGACGGGTCCTTCCCCTGGTCAGTGCAGGGTCGTCTATCAGTCCAGATCCTCTTATACATGGAGACCCCCCAGTATGAGGAGACGGGTCCTTCCCCTGGTCAGTGCAGGGTCGTCTATCAGTCCAGATCCTCTTATACATGGAGACCCCCCAGTATGAGGAGACGGGTCCTTCCCCTGGTCAGGGCTGCTGATAAGCTGCAGTGATGGAACAATTCCCCATGGAGATTCTCCGCATTATCCCGTCCTCTCTTTGTCTTGGGGAGTGCAGTACTCGATACTCTAGAGATCACAGACTTGGAAGGACTTCTCTTGCTGTGGCTGATACGGTCACCGCCTGCTGCCGGAGGGTTCAGTCACTTTGTTCTGCGCCAGTCACATGGGGTCTGATATTTAAGGAGCAGATGACCAATAACCTCCCCCCCCCCCCTGTTACTACGGCTCCCCCCCCCCGTTACTACGGCTCCCCCCCCCGTTACTACGGCTCCCCCCCCCCGTTACTACGGCTCCCCCCCCCGTTACTACGGCTCTCCCCCCCCCCCACGTTACTACGGCTCTCCCCCCCCCCGTTACTACAGCTCTCCCCCCCCCCGTTACTACGGCTCTCCCCCCCCCCCCACGTTACTACGGCTCCCCCCCCGTTACTACGGCTCCCCCCCCCCCCCGTTACTACGGCTCACACCAGGAATGATACAAGTTTGCTTTATTTGGATCTGAACATTATGTTTGATGACTGAGGAAGGCAAAGTGTGTAAAGCCGTCAGTGACGGGTGGTGGGGGAAGTGTCAGGGTTTGGGGAACGTTCTCTGCAGCAGGAGCTGGACCTCTGCTACAGGTACAAGTACCAGAACCTTCCAGTGGAACACGTGGCTCCTTCCTTGTGGTCATCTCCCAGTCTGTAGCATTATCCATGGAAGACAATTCCCCGACACACAGGAAAACGGGAAAAACAGGAAACATGGAAGCAATATGATATACACCCCCCCTCCCTCCGCGAATAATATATATATACACCCCCCTCCCTCCGCGAATAATATATATATACACCCCCTCCCTCCGCGAATAATATATATATACACCCCCTCCCTGTATAATACATATATATATATACCCCCCTCCCTGTATAATACATATATATATACACCCCCCTCCCTGTATAATACATATATATATACACCCCCCTCCCTGTATAATACATATATATATACACCCCCCTCCCTGTATAATACATATATATATACACCCCCTCCCTGTATAATACATATATATATATACACCCCCTCCCTGTATAATACATATATATATATACACCCCCTCCCTGTATAATACATATATATATATACACCCCTCCCTGTATAATATATATATATATACACCCCCCTCCCTGTATAATACATATATATATACACCCCCCTCCCTGTATAATACATATATATATATACACCCCCCCTCCCTGTATAATACATATATATATACACCCCCCCTCCCTGTATAATACATATATATATATATATATACACCCCCCTGCCTGTATAATACATATATATATACACCCCCCTCCCTGTATAATACATATATATATACACCCCCCTCCCTGTATAATACATATATATATATACACCCCCCTCCCTGTATAATACATATATATATATACACCCCCCTCCCTGTATAATACATATATATATATACACCCCCCTCCCTGTATAATACATATATATATACACCCCCCTCCCTGTATAATACATATATATATATATACACCCCCTCCCTGTATAATACATATATATATATACACCCCCTCCCTGTATAATACATATATATATATATATACACCCCCCTCCCTGTATAATACATATATATATATATACACCCCCCTCCCTGTATAATACATATATATATACACCCCCCTCCCTGTATAATACATACATATATACACCCCCTCCCTGTATAATACATATATATATACACCCCCTCCCTGTATAATACATATATATATTTATATACACCCCCCTCCCTGTATAATACATATATATATACACCCCCCCTCCCTGTATAATACATATATATATACACCCCCTCCCTGTATAATACATATATATATACACCCCCCTCCCTGTATAATACATATATATATACACCCCCCTCCCTGTATAATACATATATATATATATATCACCCCCCTCCCTGTATAATACATATATATATATACACCCCCCTCCCTGTATAATACATATATATATATATACACCCCCTCCCTGTATAATACATATATATATACACCCCCCTCCCTGTAAAATACATATATATATACACCCCCTCCCTGTATAATACATATATATATATACACCCCCCTCCCTGTATAATACATATATATATACACCCCCTCCCTGTATAATACATATATATATACACCCCCCTCCCTGTATAATACATATATATATACACCCTCCCTCCCTGTATAATACATATATATACACCCCCCTCCCTGTATAATACATATATATATACACCCCCCCTCCCTGTATAATACATATATATACACCCCCCTCCCTGTAAAATACATATATATATACACCCACCCCCCTCCCTGTATAATACATATATATATACACCCCCCTCCCTGTATAATACATATATATATACACCCCCCTCCCTGTATAATACATATATATATATATATACACCCCCCTCCCTGTATAATACATATATATATACACCCCCTCCCTGTATAATACATATATATATATACCCCCTCCCTGTATAATACATATATATATATATATATACACCCCCCCTCCCTGTATAATACATATATATATATACACCCCCCTCCCTGTATAATACATATATATACACCCCCTCCCTGTATAATACATATATATATATACACCGCCCTCCCTGTATAATACATATATATATACACCCCCCTCCCTGTATAATACATATATATATACACCCCCCTCCCTGTATAATACATATATATATACACCCCCCTCCCTGTATAATACATATATATATATACACCCCCCTCCCTGTATAATACATATACATATACACCCCCCTCCCTGTATAATACATACATATATATACACCCCCCTCCCTGTATAATACATATATATATACACCCCCCTCCCTGTATAATACATATATATATACACCCCCCTCCCTGTATAATACATATATATATACACCCCCCTCCCTGTATAATACATATATATATATACCCCCCTCCCTCCCTGTATAATACATATATATATACACCCCCTCCCTGTATAATACATATATATATATACCCCCTCCCTGTATAATACATATATATATATATATACACCCCCCTCCCTGTATAATACATATATATATATACACCCCCCTCCCTGTATAATACATATATATACACCCCCTCCCTGTATAATACATATATATATACACCCCCCTCCCTGTATAATACATATATATATACACCCCCCTCCCTGTATAATACATATATATATATACACCCCCCTCCCTGTATAATACATATATATATATACACCCCCCCTCCCTGTATAATACATATATATATATATATATACACACCCCCCTCCCTGTATAATACATATATATATACACCCCCCCCTCCCTGTATAATACATATATATATACACCCCCCTCCCTGTATAATACATATATATATACACCCCCCTCCCTGTATAATACATATATATATACACCCCCCTCCCTGTATAATACATATATATATACACCCCCCTCCCTGTATAATACATATATATATACACCCCCCTCCCTGTATAATACATATATATATATACACCCCCCTCCCTGTATAATACATATATATATATACACCCCCCTCCCTGTATAATACATATATATATATATACCCCCCCTCCCTGTATAATACATATATATATATACACCCCCCTCCCTGTATAATACATATATATATATACACCCCCCTCCCTGTATAATACATATATATATACACCCCCCTCCCTGTATAATACATATATATATACACCCCCCTCCCTGTATAATACATATATATATACACCCCCCTCCCTGTATAATACATATATATATCACCCCCCTCCCTGTATAATACATATATATATACACCCCCCTCCCTGTATAATACATATATATATATACACCCCCCTCCCTGTATAATACATATATATATATATACACCCCCCTCCCTGTATAATACATATATATATACACCCCCCTCCCTGTATAATACATATATATATATACACCCCCCCTCCCTGTATAATACATATATATATATACACCCCCCTCCCTGTATAATACATATATATATATACACCCCCCTCCCTGTATAATACATATATATATACACCCCCCTCCCTGTATAATACATATATATATACACCCCCCTCCCTGTATAATACATATATATATACACCCCCTCCCTGTATAATACATATATATATACACCCCCCTCCCTGTATAATACATATATATATACACCCCCTCCCTGTATAATACATATATATATACACCCCCCTCCCTGTATAATACATATATATATATATACACCCCCCTCCCTGTATAATACATATATATATATACACCCCTCCCTGTATAATACATATATATATACACCCCCCTCCCTGTATAATACATATATATATATACACCCCCTCCCTGTATAATACATATATATATATACACCCCCTCCCTGTATAATACATATATATATATATATACACCCCCCTCCCTGTATAATACATATATATATACACCCCCCTCCCTGTATAATACATATATATATATACACCCCCCTCCCTGTATAATACATATATATATACACCCCCCTCCCTGTATAATACATATATATATACACCCCCCTCCCTGTATAATACATACATATATATACACCCCCCTCCCTGTATAATACAATATATATATATACACCCCCCTCCCTGTATAATACATATATATATACACCCCCCCTCCCTGTATAATACATATATATATACACCCCCCTCCCTGTATAATACATATATATATATATACACCCCCTCCCTGTATAATACATATATATATATACACCCCCCCTCCCTGTATAATACATATATATATACACCCCCCTCCCTGTATAATACATATATATATACACCCCCCTCCCTGTATAATACATATAATATATACACCCCCTCCCTGTATAATACATATATATATACACCCCCCTCCCTGTATAATACATATATATATACACCCCCCTCCCTGTATAATACATATATATATACACCCCCCTCCCTGTATAATACATATATATATATACACCCCCCTCCCTGTATAATACATATATATATACACCCCCCCTCCCTGTATAATACATATATATATACACCCCCCTCCCTGTATAATACATATATATATACACCCCCCTCCCTGTATAATACATATATATATACACCCCCTCCCTGTATAATACATATATATATATACACCCCCCTCCCTGTATAATACATATATAATATATATATATACACCCCCCTCCCTGTATAATACATATATATATACACCCCCCCTCCCTGTATAATACATATATATATACACCCCCCTCCCTGTATAATACATATATATATATACACCCCCCTCCCTGTATAATACATATATATATACACCCCCCTCCCTGTATAATACATATATATATACACCCCCCTCCCTGTATAATACATATATATATACACCCCCCTCCCTGTATAATACATATATATATACACCCCCCTCCCTGTATAATACATATATATATACACCCCCCTCCCTGTATAATACATATATATATATACACCCCCCTCCCTGTATAATACATATATATATACACCCCCCTCCCTGTATAATACATATATATATACACCCCCCTCCCTGTATAATACATATATATATACACCCCCCTCCCTGTATAATACATATATATATACACCACCCCCCTCCCTGTATAATACATATATATATATATACACCACCCCCCTCCCTGTATAATACATATATATATACACCCCCCTCCCTGTATAATACATATATATATACACCCCCCTCCCTGTATAATACATATATATATATACACCCCCCTCCCTGTATAATACATATATATATATACACCCCCCTCCCTGTATAATACATATATATATATATACACCCCCCTCCCTGTATAATACATATATATATATACACCCCCCTCCCTGTATAATACATATATATATATACACCCCCCTCCCTGTATAATACATATATATATATACACCCCCCTCCCTGTATAATACATATATATATACACCCCCCTCCCTGTATAATACATATATATATATACACCCCCCTCCCTGTATAATACATATATATATACACCCCCCTCCCTGTATAATACATATATATATACACCCCCCTCCCTGTATAATACATATATATATACACCCCCCTCCCTGTATAATACATATATATATACACCCCCCTCCCTGTATAATACATATATATATACACCCCCCTCCCTGTATAATACATATATATATACACCCCCCTCCCTGTATAATACATATATATATACACCCCCCTCCCTGTATAATACATATATATATACACCCCCCTCCCTGTATAATACAATATATATATACACCCCCCTCCCTGTATAATACATATATATATATACACCCCCCTCCCTGTATAATACATATATATATACACCCCCCTCCCTGTATAATACATATATATATACACCCCCCTCCCTGTATAATACATATATATATACACCCCCCTCCCTGTATAATACATATATATATACACCCCCCTCCCTGTATAATACATATATATATACACCCCCCTCCCTGTATAATACATATATATATATACACCCCCCTCCCTGTATAATACATATATATATATACACCCCCCTCCCTGTATAATACAATATATATATACACCCCCCTCCCTGTATAATACATATATATATATACACCCCCCTCCCTGTATAATACATATATATATATACACCCCCCTCCCTGTATAATACATATATATATATACACCCCCTCCCTGTATAATACATATATATATATACACCCCCCTCCCTGTATAATACATATATATATATACACCCCCTCCCTGTATAATACATATATATATACACCCCCCTCCCTGTATAATACATATATATATATACACCCCCCTCCCTGTATAATACATATATATATACACCCCCCTCCCTGTATAATACATATATATATATATATATATATATACACCCCCCTCCCTGTATAATACATATATATATACACCCCCCTCCCTGTATAATACATATAT